>NW_020184901.1:0-2170 GCF_003031525.2 Neophocaena asiaeorientalis asiaeorientalis | reverse complement strand
GGATTCTTAACCACTGCGCCATGAGAGAAGTCCCCATCTTGACATTTTAAAAGACAAATCTCTTTCTAAAGTTATCAAACCATCCTTCTCTGGCATTACAATCTTCCTCACTTTTCTTTTGCTTTAAGTTGTTGTGTAATGACTTCATTTTTTCTCAAGTCATGTTAGTCTATAACTATGCCTTTCTTATAGTAATTCTGCACACATATAAAAGCTGCATTTTCAATACAAGATAAAAAGGTATTTCACAAAAAGTGCAAGGTTTTCATGCCTGCTGGCATAGCTACAGTGATGGCTTCACAAATTTTCTTTTTTAAAATAACTGTCCTTATGCTGGATTCATTTATCTTGAAAAGACAGGCAACTGCAGCTAGCAAACCTCAATCTATTGTACATATCAACTTTTTCTTGTAATGTCATGACTTTTTTCTCCTCCTTGGGAGCATTTCTAGCATCACTAGTGACACTTTTGTATGGGTCCTGTGGTATTATTCAAGGTTTACTAAACACGACGGAAAATACGTGATAACTGCAAGAGATCACTTTTTACTGAGACACGAAATTTACTGGAGAGATGAACTGCTCTTGCAGAGATGGTTAGCATCACATGACATATTAAGCTGATAGTTGAAACACCTGAGCTGATCACAATAGCAACAGGAGGTGGCTATGAAGTTATTGCAGTAGTACAGTATATACTACAGTTAAGTTTCTGCTGTTATGATTTAATACTGCATCTTTACATTTATTTACATTTCTCTTGATTGTGAATGGTGCCATGCATGGTCTGTGTGCAAGTTTTGATAAATTTTAAAATAGATTTTTGTATATTTGATGGTAGTAAATAATAAAATAGACTAGTATCTACATATATTTTGCGCATTCATAACATACCTAAATTTTCTTAATTTTTTCAGTATTTCTAGGCTTTGTGATTCATCTGTGAGTTTTTTCAAATTGTCACAAACCTCCCCCAATTTTTCCAATATACTGAAAAAATTCTACGCGTAAGTGGGCCCATGCAGTTCAAACCTGTGTTGTTCAGGGGTCAACTGTATATAGTGTATATGAAGGCTCTGTTCCCACTTATTTCTGTTGTTAGTAAACCTTCATGATGTGCCAATGTCATTCTTTCAATTATTCATTCTTTCCTTCAATTAATCAATCAATCTTAAGTGTGTATCACATGACAGTCACCATCCTAGGTGCTGGGAGTTCAACAGTGAGTAAAACAAAGTCCTTGCTATCAAGGAACTTACATTCTAACAGGGAAAATCATCAGGCTGTAGAAAAAAACCCCAGCCAAATAGATATAGAATATATCAAGTGGTAATAGGAATTATGAAGAAATATAAAGGAGGGTAAAGGGAAAGAGGCAATGATGAGACCGAGTGGTTTGCCATTTTATACAGTGTTCTCAGAGAAGGCTTCTCTCTTATGAGGTGATATTTGAGCAGAGTGAACCTACAGGTACGGGGTGGGGGCAGAACATTCCAGACAGAGGGAACAGTAAGTGCAAAGGTTCTGAGGGGGCTATGCTTGGCATGTTGGAAGAGCAGGGAGCTGTCTGGAGTGACTGGAGCAGTATGGGTGAGGTGGGAGCACAGGAGGCAATGAGGGCATAGAGGTAGCTGGTTGCCTATAGGGGTGCAGAGCTGCAGGGAAGTTTCTGGGAGTGAAATGGGAAGCAGTCAGAGGGTTTTCAACAGAAGAGCAATGTTAACATTGGTCACTCTTGTGCAGCATCAAGGTTAGACTGTAGAATAGCAGACGGGAGGTACAGAGACCAGATAAGAGGTGACAGCAAGTGTCCTGGTGAGAGATGATTGTGGCCTGTTCTGGGGTGGTAGCAGCCAGGGTCGTGAGAAGGGTCTGGATTCTGAATTTATTTTAAGGTAAGAGTTGACAGTATTTGCTGAGGATGTGAGAGAAAAAGAGGAAAAAAAGGTCACTCCAAAGTTTTTGACTGTTCAACTGGAATAAGTAGCCATTGACTGAGAAGGGGAAAGTCTCAGAGCAGCCCATGTGCAGGTGGAGGTCGAGGGTTAGTTTTTAGACATATTAAATTTCAAACACCTATTACATATCTAAGTGGAGCTATCTAGAGGGAGATGGATTAACAGTTGGAGTTCTGGGTTTCCCTGGTGGTGCAGTGGTTGAGAGTCCGCCT
>NW_020184900.1:0-2101 GCF_003031525.2 Neophocaena asiaeorientalis asiaeorientalis | reverse complement strand
TCCTGCTATTTTACCAAATTCATTGATTAGCTCTAGTAGTTGACTGTACTTGGTTACTCTGCATTGCAGCGGGAGATGAGGAGGGCTCAAATTTCTTTGGTGATTGGTAAATGCGATTTCTTGAGTTAATGATTATGGATGCTGAGTGACAAGGTCAGAAGTTGCCCAAAGGGATAAAGAGGAACACTTGTTGTTTCTGGGCAAGTTAAAGCCTATGTTGTCTGCTACCTCAGCTCCTCTCACAGTGTACTATGGTTCCCGTTTCTCAGTACTACCCCACTAAACTTTGGGGGCCATGACAGCAGGGACTGTGTATTGTTCACTTCTGTATCCCTAGAACCTAGGATGGGGTTTGAAGCCAACTTCAGTAAATGCTTGATGAACATCGGTTGACAGTGGAGTGCAGGGGAGGGTGTAGAATTATCATATTTACAAAGTGTGAAGCAACACTGCACATTTTCTACCAGGTAGCTTTGTTTTAATAAATATTAGGTTTTTGGAATGTCTGTGACACTTTTTTACCTGAAATTTTCTGCCGTCCAATATTCTGTTTTGGTTTTGCTCATATAAGACGTGCAACCCCTCAGTGACCCTTCATCTTAACATTTTTTTCCAACTTTGCTAAGCAGTGGTGTTTTTGTTACATGAAAATGAACCAGGCGAAACCACAAGAAGTGTCACTGACATGATATACATACGATAAGAAAGAACAGTACCAAGGAAGCATGCATGCTCCTCATGCTTGAAATATGTGGATAATAGAATGGTGTAGAAGTTGATTTAAGGCGTGTATGTTGTACCGAAGCTGATAGTCCTCAAATGATACTTCTTAGACAGTAACGTGAAGGAAATGGGACTCAGAAACTGAAACTGCCTGAGAGCTAAGAGGTTTGTCGGGATGCACTACAGATGTTCATGTGCATCGTCTCCAGCTTCCAACTTCCATCATATCATTGGGAATTGAATCGGGAAGCCGTCCAACAGGGGCCTTTGATTGCAGTCACAGGTTTTCCCCACTCCTTGAAAACAGGTTTCTCCAAAGAATAGGCAATAAATAGAGGCCTTTTGTCTGGCAGAGAGAGCACACCTAGACTTTGATGTTAAATTCAGGAGCATCCCCTGCGAAATATACTTCAATGTCATGTTCATGAAAGATACAAAATCAGCGCCCACATGTTGTGCTTTGTTAAACATCAGTTCCTCCTAATCTTTTAATAAAGCAGCTCTGAACAAGGATAGAATGTGCAGTCATGAGTTAAATAAAATGAGATTTCCCTTTCTGAAATACTTTTAAACGTGTGGGCTAATTTTTACCTCATTTAGGTTTATTGTTTTGGAGTCAGTGGTAGAAATAAGAGACACTGTGGAATCCCAGAATTCCTTCCACAGTTTTTCCCTTGAGCCAATCAAAATGGCAGGCTTGATTTCTTTTTCTCTTTTTTAAGAGACCATGCATTGAAACATTTGTGCTGCTTTACCTATGGGACAACTGGTACCCCAACTTACTCTCTTCTGTTGTGAGTAATTAACAACAGATCTTAAGGAGATCCCCCTCTCTGTCTTCCAGACAGGTGCTATTTTTTTTTTATGTTAACACTCTTAATGCTTTTGTGTTCCCTGTTGGTGATTTTGTACCTTCAGACAACCCAGAGGTTTTGTATTCATGAGCCTTCTATAAGTTACATTCCCACCAACAGTGTACAAGGCTTGTAAATACAGTGTAAATAGTATGTGAATAGTTGCTGGCGCACGGCAAATTTAAGCTTTGCTTTTTGGGACTTTCTGGAATTTTTTTTCTTGAATATTTTCCATTGGCGGTTTGTTGAATCTGCAGATATCATTGTAGTAGTCGGTCAGTTATGAGCAGGGTGTAGGGGGGAATCCTAGTAGAGACACAACATAAAACAACATTATGTAGTAAAGCTAATCAACTTCCCTTCTCCTAAAGAACCCAGGTAGTTTTCTTTTTGTATTGTCTAATTTTTTTTTTACATATGATAATATCTTCTATCCCATCTGGTGAATTCCAAGCATACTCAGATACATTAATAAATTGTACTCATCGGGTTTCCCTGGTGGCGCAGTGGTTGAGAGTCCGCCT
>NW_020184899.1:0-2185 GCF_003031525.2 Neophocaena asiaeorientalis asiaeorientalis | reverse complement strand
CTGTAGCCCAGGACCAGGCACGTAATGGGTGCGCTGTAAATATTCACTCTTGCCTGAGCCTTTGCCTCTGGCGCTGCAGACACTAGATCTTCTCTCTTCGTGTCCAATTCTCTCATCACAGCAGGAGGAATCTGTACTTTATATGCCACGGAGTTCCTAAATGTGTCAGTCTATAAAGATGGGCTGTTTTCAACTGGTACCATCAACGGGTTGAAGATAAAGTCAACCTGACAGCTAGAATGTAGTCGGTACAAAGTGTCCGGGAGGCCCGCTGCCCCGTGTGGAATGGAGGGAATGTCCTTAAGTGATGAGAACTCCCGTACACTTCTCAGCTTTTCAAGTAGCTCCCGGGGAAGACCTGGGGGTAGCCTTGTTCAGAGAGGTGCTCACTCACGCTTTCATGTAACGCCCATTCCAGCGCACTGAGCGGCACTTTGGCTGTTTGTTTGACTCTGCTTTCAACACCTCTCTCGAAAATATGACATATGTCAGAATGAATCCAAGTAGCCTTCCAGCCAGCTTTCAAGGCCACACAGAGCTCTCCACCCATTGGGCACACTGAAAGACCCTTGATGCTGTTTGAGAACACTCCTCTTAATCTGCTGATAACCTTTTCTGTTTGGCTGGCAAGACCTAAGAAAACATGCTTTTCATTTGGGCCGATTTAAAATAAAACAACCCCGAACCATCAACTGTTAAAAATGTGTCTCTTTGTACTTGTGCGTCTCTACTTTTGAGTCTTGGCAGGAGATTCTTAAGTGGCAAATGGACTAAATGAATGAATGCCAATCACAACAACAGCGGTGGAGAGTAATAATTCAATTCAACCAGCAGTTATTGAGTGCTTACGATGTGCGGGGCCCTGCACGCAGTCCCTGGGGGATAGAGATGAATAAACTGCAGTTTCTGCCCTCCAGGAGCTCATGATCTGGAAGAGGAGGCAGACGTGCTCATAAATAATGCTAATAAGGATGATGCTTGGAAACACTGGCATAGAAGTACAAGCAAAGGTCTACAGGAGTACAGGGAGGGAAAATCCATTTCAACTGAGAATATCAGGCGAGCTGTCTTGGCAGAGGAAGGAATAAATATGACACACTGTTTTATTCTAACAACTTCAAAAGAAAAGAATGCCATCAAGACTTTAGACTAGTCTTGTATCTAGATGGGGCCCCTGGACTGTCTTGGAAGCCCAAGTTTCCCTTGAATACAGTTCTTGGTCCCAGGTGAGGAAGGTAGAAAGCAACTTCCTGCCCAACAAACCCCAGAAGGAGCAGTTCCGCTTTACCCATCAGGACAGACATCCTGCTCCCGCCTCCCTGATGCCCAACCACCAGCCAAACAGGCACACAATCTGTAAGATGCGGCACTGGTCCCCCGTCGCTAAATTGAAGTCCCCTCCTCTGTGTAAACTGCCTTAGACCCACCTGGTAGGGGGGATGTGCACACGTGAAGGCGCATGCGCTCCTGCAGCCTGCTTCCAAGCTTCCTGTGGTCTCTGGTACAAATCTGACTTTACCCGCTATATACCTCTCCTTGCAAAGGTCAGAAACTCATATACCCTAAGCTTGCAAAGATCTGACAGCATCGGTGTTAGGGGCAGCTGCATTTTAACAGGAATCCGAACCTTTACCATTGGGAACATGAGGGGCTGATGGGCCCACGGCTGCACCTGACCTAAACCTAGGATAACTCTGCTTATTTGGCCTAAGAGCAGAAAATAGTTTGCAGCTTGGTGTGAAACGGTGGTTTGCCCTATTTAGAAAAAAAAAACAACTTTTAAGGTTTAAGGATGAAAGCATTCGACAAGCTGGGAACAATGGCTACTCAACATTTCAAAGAGGTGGGTAACAGGTAATAAATACTGTGAATCCCAGAGCCCCAGGATGTGGCCTCTGATTAACACTCTCTGCAGTACTGCAGTAGACTAGATGGGACACACCTGAGGATCCGACAGAAGGCCAGTATGCTCCCGGCATGGGGAACGGCAGGGCGTCGGGGGTGGTGAGAGGTGAGTTTGGAGAAGTGAGCAGCAGCTGGACGGCGCGGGGCCTCACATCTGGTCCTTTTTAAACTGGGGGTGTTGGGGGAGGAGGAACTAAGAAATAGCTTTCAAAGACTATTCAGCAATGAAAAGAAATGGACTACTAATGTATATGCTACAACCTTAAAATATTATACTAGG
>NW_020184898.1:0-2062 GCF_003031525.2 Neophocaena asiaeorientalis asiaeorientalis | reverse complement strand
TGTGTGTGTGTGTGTGTGTGTGTGTGTGTACACATTCATGGGCACAAGTTATTTGATAAGAAGCCATAGAATGGGAAGATGGGTATGAGTATAAATCTATGTCTGGGTATTATACAGATAAAAAATAATTTAAAACTGTCTCAACTGAAGAAAGACCCCATACCATGTAGTTGCATTACCAGTATAAACTAAAAGGAAATATCAGTACTGTAAAGTCAGTATTTTCTCTAAAAATTGAGGAAAGTAAGATACAAGGATGTTAAATAACGTCAAATTGATAATATAACAAAATGAGTATTTTTTGCCCTGAATTTAGTTATACCAGATATTTAGTTTAATACTATATTTCCTCATGGAATATTTCATTTTCTAAGTGGAAATAAATTTGGCCACTAATTTTAGTTTTGTTTCTTTCCATATATATGAAGAAAAATGAATATCCTGATGTTCCTTGGCCATTAAGATTTCGTGTTCTGCATGAAATTGCACTAGGTGTAAATTACCTGCACAATATGAATCCTCCTCTACTTCATCATGACCTGAAGACTCAGAATATCTTATTGGATAATGAATTTCACGTTAAGGTAGTTACTTTTTTAAAAAAAAAAGCTTATCTGCATCCTTGTGTTTAATAGTTTTAAAGACTTTTTAGTTATTTCTTCTATCTTACCAATTTAATATCTCTGCCTTTTCCATAGCCCCTAATTCAGTACCACTTCTTCCTGCTGCAGTGAGTTAGTTATTCCTAGACTACAGACATTGGTAAAATTATGGTTCAAAATACAGTCATTCTGTTCTTAATTTAAATTGTCGATTATACCTTTGTTAACTTTTTATTTTGAAATTATTATAGATTCATAGATGGTTGCAAAGATAATACAAAGGAGTCCCATGTACCCTTCACCCAGTTTCTGCCAGTGGTTACATCACATACAATTATAGTACTATTTCAAGACCAGGAATTTGGCATTGGTACAATGCATGTATATAGTTCTGTATCACTTTATCATGTGTAAATTTGTGTAACCACCACAGCAATCAAGATATAGCACTACTCTATCACAAGAAAGATATCACTTATGCTACCCCTTTATAGTCATACCTTCTCCCCTCCATCATACCTAACTACTGTCAACCACTAACCTGTCTTCCATCGCTATAATTTTGTCATTTCGAGAATACTATATGAATGGAATCATACAGTGTGTGATATTGTGAGACTGCTTTGTTCACTTAGCATAATGCCTTTGAGATCCATTTAAGTTGTTGCTTGTGTCAACAGTTGGTTTCTTTTTCATTGGTGAATAGTATTCCATGGTATGGGTGTACAAAAGTTATTTAACCATTCAGCTATTGAGAGATATTTTGGTTATTCTTAGTCTTTGGCAATTACAATAAAGCTCCTAGGAACAGTCCTGTGCAACTTTTTGAAGAAACATAAGTTTTCATTCCTCCTAGATGAATGCCCAAGAGTGTAACTGCTTGGTCATATGGTAAGCATATGTTTAGCTTTTTAAGAAACTACCTAGCTACTTTCCACAGTGGCTGTACTGTTGTATATTCCACCAGCAATGTATGAAAGACCCAGCTTTTCTGCACCCTCACCAGCATTTGGTATTATCATAGTTTTTTATTCTAGCATTCTAATAGATGTATAGTGACATAGCACCATGGTCTTAATTTTCATTTTCCTATAATGTTGAATATTGTTATTTATTTATTTGCCATCTCTATATCCTTTTCAGTGAAACATCTCTTCATATCTTAAGACCATTTTCTACTTGGATTCTTTGCTTTTATACTATTGGGTTTTAAGAGTTCTGTATATTTTTTAGATATAAGTCCTTAATCAGATATGTAGTTTGCAAAAATTTTCTGCCAATCCAAAGTTTGTTCTTTTCATCCTTTTAACAGGGTCTTTCACAGAGCAAAAGTTGTAATTTATTTCTTTTATGATCATGCTTTTGCTGTCGTGTCTAAGCACTCTTCACGAAGCCACAGGTATTGCAGATTTACTTCTATGTTATCTTCTAAAAGTTCCATAGATTTATGTTTTACATTT
>NW_020184897.1:0-2171 GCF_003031525.2 Neophocaena asiaeorientalis asiaeorientalis | reverse complement strand
GCAGTCCAGTGGTTAAGACTCCGCGCTTCCACTGCAGGGGGAGTGGGTTCAATCCCTGGTCGGGGAGCTAATCCCACATGCTGCACAGCAAGGCCAAAAATTTAAAAAGAAAAATTCAGTTTGTCTTTTTAAATTTCTAACTCCAAATAATAATAGTAAATAATCACACAGCTGGTTTGGGGATATGATAGTAATAATTTAGAGCTCTCTCTTTCTCTCTCTCCTTGTCTCTCTCTTTTCTACTTACCTCCCTCTGTTTTCTTTTTCCTTCTTTTCTTATTTTCTTTCAACAGATATTTATTCAGCACATTATCAGTGAAGGTCTAATCAAGAGACAGAAACTACATGGTAAGTTGAACAGGGAAAGTTTAATATGAAGAATTAGTAACTGTAACAGGGACTGGAGTGATGAGGAATTGGCTAGTAAGAAGGAAAGAAAACTCAAAACAACATAGGAATGGTGGATATAAGGAGGAACCACTACCCCTAGGATTGAGATAGGGCATCCAAGGAGAGGCCTCCAGGACTGTGATCCAGACGTTGTTGGAAAGTGTGCAGCTGTGGCTTGTTGGATAACGGAGAAGTCACTATGGTGTCATGCCAGCAGAACTTGCTGGAAATCTGCCTCTGAGGTGCCCGAGACAGCTGTTGTGGGGAGTGCAACACTTCAGAAGTTGCCAGAAACCCACCTGAAGAGATGCCAGGGAAACAGTTCACAGGAAGATATCTCACTCCACTGCTAAGCTCCCTGAGGAAGTGCTGGGGGAAGCTTCTGGCACTGGGTCCCACTGGCCATCACACACCACGGGAGCCAGGAAGTGGAGAAGTCAATTGTGCTGCAATTTCTAGGTGTGGAGCAGCTGTGTGTGCCGCAGGGGCTGGACAGTGGAAAAACTGGGCTGTAGGACCCTGAGGAGAAGCACACCACAGCAGGAGGAGAAACCTCTTCATCCTCCAGTGTCTACACGGCACTTTCTTTTTCTTTTTTTTCTTTTTTTTTGCGGTACATGGGCCTCTCAGTGCTGTGGCCTCTCCCGTTACGGAGCACAAGCTCCACACAGCACTTTCTATTGACAAGGGTTAACGTTGTGCCAGTTGGCCAAGGAGTCCTGTTTGCTAGGTCCATCTCCATTATCATGGAACAGACAGTAAAGTGTATATTTGGAGCTGAGATGCAATAAGTTGATAGCTGGCATAGCAACAGCTATGAGCCAGTGGTTTGCTAAGTTCTGGGGATACAGCAGTACAGCAATATAGGGAGAGATATAGCTCAATCAAATAATCACAATTAAGAGTAAACTTAAAATTCCTTTCATGTGAAGGAAAAATATGTGTTCCATGAGAGATTATTTTAGAGGGGTCTTGAACATACTTGCTTGTGTTCAGCATATCCTTAAATATACAACAAGTTGTTCAATAAAATGTGTAACCATGTTTAGAAAAAAGGAGCTAAAGTGACTCAACGGTCAAAATCAAACAAAAACAAAACACAAAACAATAGGGAAATCAAGTAATTTATGAATTATTATGATCTATGCAAAATCAAAAGGAATTCTGTCACAAACAATGCAGTACTCTTGGTAAGGAGTGGGTGGAAGACAAACATCAACCATCACTTATGTTTGGTTTGAGAAAATCTGAACTTTAAAGTTTCAGTGATCTAGAGTTATTGAAAGGATATGGAATAGCACAATTCTGGTCCAGAGTAAGGGACGTACCACTCAATGGCTATTGTAGTCATTTGATTATGCAGGTTTTATTGTGGAAGGATATTACATAGATACAATCTGTTCTGAAGAGGTCAATTGAAATACCATGTTGACTTAGGAAATGCAGCAATGAGAATGTTGCTGACCAAACTGAGCCAGCTGTGTTTTTCAGAAAAGAAGCAATTGTGAAATGACCTCACTGTCATCTACAGTATCATGGAGAAGCAGAAATCTTCCAAAGACAGCAGAATTTGTGGTGGAACTGGACATGTTTGCAAAAGTTAACTGAGGCTTAAACTTAAAAGTCATTTCTTATGGTAGAAAGGAAAAAAACAAAGGCTTAAAGTCAGAGAAACAACTGTCCTACACATGGAGTAGATGCTCCTGTTTATCTCATATAACCTTCCATTTTAAGGAAAATCTTTTTTTTTTTTACGGTATGTGGGCCTCTCACTGTTGTGG
>NW_020184896.1:0-2118 GCF_003031525.2 Neophocaena asiaeorientalis asiaeorientalis | reverse complement strand
TGTAAAGCAATTATACTCCAATAAAGATGTTAAAAATATAACAGTGTGAGGTATATATACATTATTTTAAAAAGGTTAGTGACTTCATAATTTTATCATATTATATTCATGGTTAAAAAATCAAATAATTTATGGAAATATGGAGGAGAAATCAGTAAAGTATAGAAAATCAAAACATTCAGAATTTTCTAGTTCTAACACTGGGTCAAAATCACTACAAACATCTCTATAGAAGTGTGAAATAAAAGGATGTTAGTCGAAAGTAAAAAAGAGAGAGATAGATTTACAGAAATGAATTTTTACAATGATGAGTTGTACCACACATGCTATTCAAAATAAAAATGTATTAGATTTCATTTTAGTAGACTACTATAAAATAATGGGAAGGGGCACGAGAAAGTGGTGAAACTTTATTAAAGATTTCTTTCACTGAAGAGATAATTCTTGGAAGATTTCTACAAGATTTAAGAAATAGAGTTTCAAAAACAATACAGGTTTGGAATGACAATTATTTTTAATTACATGGTTCCATCATATACATGTAGAAAACTTTATTCATTATTTCTACTTATTATGGATATTTGGGTAGTTTTTCATCTGGGATATTCCATATCATGCTTCAGCACAGTGTTATACACAGTTTTGTTAATAACTGTACTCATATATATAGATTTCTCCAAGTATTTACCCAGTAGTGGAAGTGATAGGTCATTGCATGTATTCAGATTTATTATATGCTACCAAAGACATTTCCAAAATTGTCATACAAATTTACACTCCCATCAGCTATATATGACAGTTTGTGTTTCCCCACATTCCAACCAAAATTTGGCATTGTTATTTGTTTCTAGCCATTGGAGCTGGCATTGGATGTCATTGTAGGTATAATTTCCTGATGTTTAGCACCTTTTCATGTATTTTTTAGTCATTTGTAATCTTCTCTAGTGAAGTGCTTGTTCCACACTTTTATCAATTTTTCTATTGATTTGTCCACTTTGCTCATATTGAATTTTAGTTTTCTTTACACGTCCTAAGTAAGATAACTCTTTTGGATACATGGCTGCAAATACTATCTCCCATTCTATGGCTTGCCTTTTCGCTCTTAATAGAATTTTTTGATGAATAAAAGTTTACATGATCCATGAAGAATACAGTAAATATTTTTATCCATTATAATTTACTTATATATACATTTAAATTTGTATTTTTTAAAATAGTTTTTGCTGTTTTGGTTTTGCTCAAAAATCTTTTCCATTTGGTTACATTCCATATTGCAGTAGTATTAAAACAATGTAATAAAACTGACTTTTATAAACAAAATTAAAATGCACATGTGGTCTTCCTCCTGAAATGTTTAAAAATCTACTTTAAAAGTTTGGAGTAAATAGGAGTTACAAACCAAAATTATAAGATTTCTAAAATAAAAGATAACAGAAACACTGCATGTGGGAGTCTGTGGACCACATTTAAAACCATAATTGAAGAAAACTTTTATAGTCTTAAACATTTACATAAATAAAAATAAAATAATCAAAATAAATTAAATTCTAACCTCAAAAAGCTGGAGAAAGAACAGTAAATAAACCTAAAGAAAGCATGAGGAATTAAATAGTAAAGATAAAATGAGAAAATAATGAGCTAGAGGAGAGAAAAATGTTATAAAAAATAAAACAGACAACTCACTAGCTAACAATAAATAAAAACCCAGAAATCACTAATTTATGATATGATAAGGGATAATAACCATTGAAATAGGAGCACTTTTTAAAAAATCATAAATTTTTTCTATTCTTATATGTACATAACATGAAAACCTAGATGAGATGTGTAATTTCTTAGAAAAAATAATTTACTAATATTAATCCAATAAAAATAGAAAGTTTAAACAAACTGACTTCCAATAGAAAGAAAAAAGAATTCAAATTCTCCCCACTAAAAGTAGGAGACTTTGAAGTTTTCAAGGGACAATTCTTCCAATTTTCAAAGCCTGATAGACCCAAGTGCTCCACAAATTTTTTAAGAGAATAAAAAATGAAGAAAACTTACATCCATTTATGATAAGAAAACTCTCCAGAATGTGGACATAGAGGGAATCTACCTCAACATAATAAAAGCCAT
>NW_020184895.1:0-2166 GCF_003031525.2 Neophocaena asiaeorientalis asiaeorientalis | reverse complement strand
TTCCCTGGCAGTCCAGTGGTTAGGACTCCGAGCTTCCACTGGAGGGGGGACAGGTTCGATCCCTGGCTGGGGAGCTAAGATCCTGCAAGCCACACAGTGTGGCCTAAATAAATAGACACATAAATAAAGTGGAAATGTTGGAAGATGAAGTTGAGGTCATTCTCCATACACTGAACAAAAACAAGAGATGGAAAATAGAAGAGAAAATAAAATTAGAAAATTACCTTAGGCTATCCAACATCTTACAAACAGGAGTTACGGAAAGAAGGAACCAATAAAACAGAGGTGATGAAATTACAAAAATAAAAATACAAGAATATATTTGTAAAACTGAAGGACATGAGTTTCCAGATGACTACTCAAATACCATGAATGTAAAAATACCCACACTATGACGCATGACTGTGAGATTTCAGAATGCTGTAGATAAAGAGAAGATCCTAGGAACCCTCAGAGTTAAAAACAAAACAAAACACAGGTAACATACCATGGGTTGAGAATGAGAATGGCATCTGACTTTGTAAAAGCAAAACTAAAATCTGGGAGACAATGGAAATTACAAGGAGAATTCTAAGGGAAAATGATTTGCAAACTAGAATTCTGTACCTGGCCAATCCACTAATTGGATGAAAAAGAATAAAGACATTTTCACATATGCAGGGTCTAAAAATTTACCTTAAATGCACATTCTCAGGAAGCTACTGGAGAATGCTTCACTAATACAAGGAAATATTAATAAAACAAAAGACGACACTGGATGAAGAAAACAGGGAATCTAACACAGGAGAGATGTAAGGTGAATTCCCAGGAATATGGTGATGGAAAGTTTCAGGATAACATTGTACAAGCCTAGAGAAAAACCAGGCCAAATTTGAGTGGGAAGACAGAGGACACCTCATACTCTAAAAACTGTTACTGATAAATTGCTTGATGTGTTTGAAAAGTATTGATAGGATATAAAAAGTTCGTTACGAGCTTAGGGACAAATTGGTTAAGTAGTACATCTTATACTAAGAACAAGGAAAATGTAATTATTAACTCCAGGGAAAACAGATACAGAGAACAAACTACTGGTTACTGGTGGGGGGGACAGTATACAAGTGGGGGAGTGGGAGGTACAAACTCTTGGGTGTAAGAAGGGCTACAAGGATGTATTGCACAACATGAGGAATATAGCCAGTATTTTGAAATAACTGTAAATGGAGTGTAGCCTTTAAAATAAAAAATATAAAAAGTATAATAACAGAAATAATAAATAAATAAATAATTAAAAATAAAAGATATGTATAATTGTTACCTGTAAAAAAATAAATAAGGGCAGAATTAGGACTAATGAGGGGAAGATTCAGGGAGGCAGACTTCAACTCAGTGTAGGACAGAACCATTAAATAATTAGAATTATCTTACAGTCAAATAGGCTTTCCCCAAAAGCAGTACGTTCCAGTCACTGAAAGTCAGAAAGTATTCCAACACCCAAGACGTTCCCAGACTGGGTGTAGAGGTCAGAGTAGATGTATTCTCAGGTCCTCTGTCAAGTTAAGGTTCTATTATTTAAGAGAAGTTATTGCCTTTTAGTTCATTTAACTTGATTAGCTTCATATTTTTCCCATCGCAAAGTTCTCTTCTGAATAGGTGACACACGCTCCTTGGTATTTGAAGGATGAGAATAACTAGGTTACTGTTTAGGTAATTGCCTTTTCGTTGATAGTCTCTCCAGAGATGCCATAGATATATTGAAGTACCAGATGAAATGTGTTACTTTGCTTTTACTTATCAATGAGCGTTCGATATAATTAATATTTATAGCTCTCATGATTGAAGCCCGGGCTTTGCAGTCCAATATTTTCCTCCCAGAAATATTTCCCAGGCCTACATTTTCACCTCAGAAATTGGTTTAAAGTTTGGACATTGCTTAGCAGTGCACAGCAGTGTAATTAACTTTCCCTTTATTTTCTACTGTCACTTTTCATCTCTTAGGCCAGAGTATTGATGTTTGATACTTTATCCATACTCATCTGAGATGCATAATCAAGAGAAAGTTTTTTTTAAATTTATTTTTTAATTTATTTAATTTTTGGCTGCATTGGGTCTTCAGTACTGTGTGTGGTCTTTCTCTACTTGTGGTGAGCGGGGGCTACTCTTCGCTGTGGTGCATGGGCTTCTCAT
>NW_020184894.1:0-2161 GCF_003031525.2 Neophocaena asiaeorientalis asiaeorientalis | reverse complement strand
TACACTTCCATATTCAGTAAGTAATTATTAAGAATCTACTAAATATCAGGCATTGTGCTATAGGACAAAGAATTAAGGGGAAAAAAGAGAAAAGGAAAAAAAAGTTTGTCTAAGGGATTTTATCGTAAAAGAATAAAGCCACAATCAAAAGAAACTGCTTGTCTACTTTTGTAATGTTTATATTTACTGACTGGAAAATGAATTGTGGTTTATTTCTTGCGTGTCCTTTTTCTATATACATAATATGTAAGTATGTATTTTCTTATAAAACTGAGAAAATACTTCCCATTTCATTCTGTGGTCTGCTCCTTTTTCACATAACATTGTAGATGAGCATTTCCCATATCATTAAATATTATTTTAAAATATTCTTTGTAGCTCTTTGGATGTAATTTTAATGAGCACATTCTAGCATATGGTTGAGCTATAAAATAATTTAATTATTCCCCAATTGCTTAATGTTTATGTTATTAACTTTTTTCTATTATAAAACAATATCTTTAATAAACCTTAGGAAGATCCTAGAGCAAAAATGAAATACTTCAGCTTTTTCAATTATTCAAGGCAAGAAAAGGACGAAAATTTACAGAAGAGATTCTCTGATACTTAGAATCCCAAGATCATCTCCAAAATATGTTTTTTATGCCTAAATATTATTCTCTCTACTTTGTATCCTTGTATGAAGTAACAACTTTATTTTCTTCTTTAAATCTCTTCCTTGTTCAATATATTGTTTTTTACAGTTATTTACTTTTCCTGTGTGAGGGTCTCCTCCGACACTGAAAATAGCTGACTAGAAAATATCTAATTTCTCAGAAAAGCAACGCTTATTCTCTCATTATTTTACTGTCTCTTCTTTTCCAGTTAACACAAACAGATTTACACCGCACCATTCTGCATTCAGTTGCCTAGTCTGAGAGTCCACCATCATCTCTCAATAAAATTCCAAGCTTTGGTTTAGAAAATTCAAGCACCTCCACCTGAGGTCCAATTCTCTTAAAGTGATGTGGTATTAATGGCTTTAGTTGTTTTCTTTCCCTTAGCAGGAAGCAAATAGTTCAGGGCTTAATTTTTCACGAACTTAAAAAAAAATAAAATTATCCAAAGGCAATAAATATTCTTCATGTTGCTTAGCCTTAAATCCCCAGGTAATATTTTTCTATCAGTTCCACATATACTTTTTCCTGTTCCATAATACTTCAGATACCAGTTAATAAATATGTGTGCCTGCGCGTTGATCACTAGGTTTAATCGCATGAATGTTTTTCAAGTCCAAGGGACTAATTATTATAAATTTTCTACTGCACTGAGGAGCATTTTGCTGCAAATTGAAAGTTAAAAATGCAAAATATCTCTCTCTATGCAAAATGTAAACTGATTTATTCTAACAAGAAAAGGTAGCATGAAAGCTGAAAGAAAATTGGCAAAAGAAAGCAAAATATATTCTAATTGGCTTCCTTAAATTCATTTTTTTTCTCAATAAAGAGTTGAAGAAGGAACCATTTAAAGTAGTTAGCACAAAAAGACTAGAACCAACCATCATATTTGGTACTAAAAATGCTTCTGGAATTCCATCTACTACATTTTGGGGTTAGACATTATAGCTATAGCTATTTGGGTAAAGAAGTGGTAACCAATGTTTAAATCCAGAGCATGACCTCATGTGTATGAAAACACATCTCTCATGGGTCAGTTAATTCAGAACATCTGCCCCAAGGCTTTTACCAGTGTAAATTAAAAACTGACAATGGGACAAATACCAGCATTATGAGTTTTGTTAAACGCCATCATGCATTTAAAGGATGCAAACTGACTCATGGCCTAGACCATAGATAAAAGCAGTCACAAGGTGAGGGAACATTTGTTTTTGACAACATTGAGCCATTTTTGAGAATACCTATATGCATTTTTGCTGGTTATTAGTGCTGGGAATAGGCTTCAGAGACCATTTTGCCCAGTGGTTTTTAAACTGTATTTCCTAGCATCCTGGAAAACTTCCAGAGAGATGGCATAAATGATATAGAGAAAGAGGTGAAGCCTAAGCAGGCCTCCCCCACCTTTTTAACCAAAGTTGCTCAGCTTTTATCTGTTGTATAAGTTTGGGGGAAAAACACAAAATTTCTTTTTTTTTTTTTTGCGGGACGCGGGCCTCTCACTGCTG
>NW_020184893.1:0-2146 GCF_003031525.2 Neophocaena asiaeorientalis asiaeorientalis | reverse complement strand
CTCAGAGTCATCATGACCCTTGCTCCGAGGCAGCTCCACCCCCCAGGCCCAGAGCCGCAGGAAGACCGATGCTTTGGTTGGTCAAGAGGAACTATCCTGGGATTCTGGAGCTCATCTCTTACCTCTGGGTGTGGCGTGCCGATTTGCTTTCCCATCTGCCACATCCCTTCTCTTTCGTGTGTGGCCCTGTCTCACCAGGCCAGTGCCACCTGGAGCAGGGGCTGTGGTCACCTGAACCGTGGGGCAGACGTTAGTTTCTGAGCTCAGGGCTGAGGCCTACACAAGCCTCCTCCCAGGGGTCCTTAGTGAAGGACCTGAAGACCCCTGTACATCAAAGCTAGCAGCGCTTCAGGGCAGCTTCAGTTATGGTCTCTCTAAGGGGCTCAGCAAGTGTCATTCTGCACCACTGTCTTGCCAGGTGCCCCCAAAGCGTGGAGGGCATGCATGGAGATGCAGGGGTGCCACTTCTGACCACCCGCGACCCCTCAGGCCAGGGGTCCTCCTTGGCCACAGATGAAATCCAGCTCATGCTATAGACAGACAAGGTTAAATCAGAGCAACGTGTGTGTATATGCGTGTGTGCCTGTATGCGTACATGTGTGCATGTGTGTGTGTGGAAGGTATGGTGGTAAGTATGAGTAGAGTCTGCAACCATGGGAAGTCAGAGCTGGAAGGGATCGCAGTGAAAACAGAATGTGTCACTGGGAGACACCAGAGAGAAGTGGAGAGGGTAGTGAAGTCCCGGGCCCACACGGCCAGCTCCTCCCTGTCAATCTATATAGAAGAGTCACGTGAAGACCACAGCCTGAGCTGATTTCTGTGCTTGTACTTCTCACAGGCTCCAAGGTTTCAGGGTCAATTCCACATTCGTTACACTGACAGTTTCCCCTGTGCTCACGCCCCAGTGATCTGGCCCTGCCTCCTGTCCCGGGCTCCGTTCTCAGCGGTCACCCCTCCCAGCCACTCAGGAATGGCCTTTGCACGTGCTGCCTGGATGACCCTGCTCACTGGCTAAGCTTCCTGAACCTCAGGGTCACAGAGCAGTGTCCCCGGCGGGCTGTGACGGACACAGAGTGAGGGAGAGGTGAACCTTCATTGTCAGGAGCCCCAAGATTTGAGGACTGGTTGTTCCTGCCGCAGAAGGTGCCCGTTCCGACCTCGACCCTCTCCAGACTCACCTGTCTGGGGGTTTAGGCTCGCGGACAACTGTCTTTTCCCTGGAAGGCCCACTGAGCGCCGTCGGGGAGACACCTTCAATCAGTCACGGGAGGGTGTGGGGTGTCAGAGGCGGAGCCCTGAGGTCAGGGACTCTCAGTCTGGTTGGGAGGAAAGATATGGGGAAGCGAGGCTACACCATAAGAGGTCACTAACGACCCACCTAGACACAGAAGAGCCGTCGCAAAGAAGACTGACCAGCCGCTGTGAAGGCTGCAGACACAGAGAGCCTCAGGAATCCACGGAGGGAGCCACAGGCTATGCGTCACAGAGGGTTATAAAGGGTCTCTCAGCATCACTTTCTGGGCAAATAACTTCACGTGATATGAGGAGAGGCAGAGCATAAAAGGCTCCCGTGTTGGGATTTTAAGGCCCAAAGTCGCGTCCTTCCTCACGCGGGGACTGGCTGAGAGCGCTTTCTTCAACCCACGAGCCTCTCCTTGGGGTTTGGCCGTGACCCAGGGTGACAGGTGAACTCACGCAGTGCAGGGCTTGGGCCTTGAGACATTATCCTCCTGTTTCTTCACAGGGGAGGGTGGGGAGTGAGGTGGAAAGAGCATGGATTTCAGCGCAGACAGACTCAACCCCATTCCATCCTCCCCTCTATTCAGTGTAGGACTTGGGGCAAGTTATCGCATGTCGTTGGGTGTCAGTTTTCCCACTTATATCATGTTAACATAACAATGTGACCATCCTCACTGTTTTTTTTGGCTGAAATAATATGCATGAAGCTGCTAGCACAGCGACCAGGTCGGCTCTGAACCAAAGTCGGTTCCATCCCTCCCCTACTAATAGAGCTGCACCTGGGGAGGTGCTGAGCTCTGAGGACACAGCCCAAGACCCAGCCCACAGCTATGCATCGGAAAGCGTGCAGCCGTGCATTTTAAAGAGAGTCAGAAAGAGAAAAACAAATATCGTATATTAACGCATA
>NW_020184892.1:0-2141 GCF_003031525.2 Neophocaena asiaeorientalis asiaeorientalis | reverse complement strand
CAACGGGAGAGGCCACAACAGTGAGAGACCCGCGTACAGCAAAATAAGAAAAAAAAAAAGGAGCTCCTGGGTAACATGTAGGTTTGGAGTGGGAGGCATCCCAGCTTAAGGAGCTTTCATGTTGGCAGGCAGTTGGATGTGTATTTGGTTTCAGTGTGTGTCTGGTATTTACAGCCAGAGGGCTGGGTGAGTTTACCTAGGGATAAATGTAGATAGAAAAGGAAGAGTTTGGGGAGGGAGCCCTAGGATCCTCCAATATTTACAGATCAAAACAAGATGAGGATCTGCTCAAGGATTTAGGAAGATCCAGCTAGTGACTTGGTAGGAAAATCGGGACATTGTAGAGTCCTGGAAGCCAAGTGACAAAAGGATCTTCAGAATGATAAGAAAAAACGAAGAAGGAAAAGAAAGAAGGATGATATGAAAGGTACCGAAAAAAATATGAAAAGCATGTTAAAGATATGAAAACCACTACTCGAACAATTCTTCTAGCTCACCTTGATTTTACAATCTGGTATAAATTAGTGGTGTTCACTCACTTTCTAATTAAAGATTGTACATATCGCCAAAGCACGGGCTGCGAAAGGAGAGTAAACAGCTTTGAAATGAAAGCATCTTACATTCAGTAATACTGAACTCAAATGTATCACACCACATTTTGAAGTAAATGGTTTCATCTTAAAAACTGTAAAGAAGGTCTATATAAAATTTTAATGCAAGTGTGTATGTAATTTACATGAGCAGGAAGGACGTGAAGATTTCGTCTTGAAGAACAGCATAGTAGACATTTTGAGAAGAATTACAAATATCGCAGTTAAATGAGGTCAAACCTATGGAAAAACTATGCTGTAAATATTTCTGAGTTAAAAAGCTTATTCCTAAATAAAAGCATCAGTGGGTCTCAAGCTTCAACATTTATCAAAAACAACTGCAGAGTTTATTAACATAAATTGCTGCTCCCCACCCTGAGGGTTGCTGGTTCCATAGGTCTGGTTTTGGCCTGGGAATTTGCATTTCTAACAAGTTCGCAGGGCATTTGATGCTAGTGGTCCCAGGGCCACGCTTGAGGAATTACTCTATAACCTATGGCTCCTAGGGGCTGAGGTCCTCTTTGCTCTGTGTTTATTAAACAATAATAATAATAGTAATGATGACTTTATATTTATTTAATAATGTATCAGGCACTGTGCAAGTCATTTTGAAATCATTATCTCATTTCATACTCGAAACAACCCTGTAAGAAAGGAGACATTTTATGTATATGAACACTGAGGTTCAAAGGACTTGAGTAACTTGCCCAGAGTCGTCAGCTAATAACTGATGAAGCTGGTAATAAAACGTCTGTCTGCCAGAACAGTACAGGCTAGAGCCTTGCTCCTCAGACTGTGGCCTGGGTACCAGCTGCATTGGTGTCACCTGGGAGCTTGTTAGAAATGCAAAAATCTCAGGTCCCTTCCCAGACCTCTTGAATCAGATTCTTTAATTTTAACAAGATCCTGAGATGATTCATAAGACCCTGAAGTTTGAGAAGCACAAGTATAGAGGGCTTTTCAGCATGATTCTGAGCAGATAGGCAATCAAGACAGCAATGGGTGGAAGGAAGAATTAGCAGTAGTTGGGATTCTGTATGATATGACATCAGAATACAAAGCATTCCACCCTGGGAGTGAAAGAGTTGAGATGCTTCAAGTATTAGACTGAACCATATGAAGTTGCCAAATATTAACTATTTTTGAACTGTGGAAACAGTGACCACCTAATAGAGTGGGAGACTCAAATTGAACTGCCTCTGAGACCCACAGCTAGATTGCAAATGAATAATGCCAGCTGATCTACTTCATTGTGAACGAATTAAAGACAAATGTCAGAGGCCCTGTAGCCTGACCCTGTGTGCGGCCAAACCTGTGTGCTGAATGGATGGGGGCTGCTCCCTTGCAGCTCTTGAGGGCGGCTTAGAGTCTCAGCCCATACCAAGGCTTCTCTCTGGTAGCTTCAGTAGTGGTGGCACCTGATCTACAATGGGTACCATAACCTCATGTCCTATTTGCCTGTGGGCAGTACTGGTTTTCTACCATTTATTCCAGTGTAATCATCAAAAATAGACATTTCTCCAAAGAAATGTCTATCATTTCTCCAAAGAA
>NW_020184891.1:0-2155 GCF_003031525.2 Neophocaena asiaeorientalis asiaeorientalis | reverse complement strand
GATCGAACCCATGCCCCCTGCAGTGGAAGTGCGGAGTCTTAGCCACTGGACCTCCAGGGACGTCCCTGGAATTGGCCCGCTTTTTAGCCTGTCTGTCCATCTGTTGTGTTGCTCAAATAAATGATGTATCTCTGGGACCTCCGTCCCCTTTTCCTCCCCAGGGGTACTTTCATCGAATTCCGAAATGGGATGTTGAATGTGTCCCCCGTTGGAAGAAGCTGCAGCCAGGAAGAACGCATTGAGTTCTACGAACTGGATCAAGTGAGTCTTTATGAAATAGCCGGGGTGTATGGACGTGTGGTGTGCATCTCTGCGGCCAAGAAAGTGTGCTTCTAATGCCGTGGACTATCGGTATCTTTTTGTTTTCCTCAGAAAGAAAGTATAAGACAGAAATTCGTGGAGGATCTGCGGAGAGAGTTTGCAGGGAAAGGCCTCACGTTTTCCATAGGTATCATGCATTCAAGCGGGCTTCAGGCTCTGTCTGGGAGCTGTTTGCTGGGAGGTGGTTGTGGGCCGGTGTGCTCTTGAACTTGGACGGTGACGAGTTTGCAGCTGGGCCGTCCGTGGCAGGAAACTGCCCTCCTGCCTGATCAGCGCTAGCCGAGACTCAGGTTAGGAGATGATTTCCACGCTGCTGGGTTTGGTTCTAAATCCTCGCCCAGCAGGATTTTTCCTGCCTGCACTTCTCCTAGTCAAAAATAAGATTGCTTAATGAAGAGTGAGAACTTATCCCCACACCTTTGGGCAGAAGACAGCTAGCTCATGGGTGACTGTAGGAGAGAGGTGGGACAGGGCCTCTTAGATCAAGTAGACTGAATGTGTTCTGGAATCCTGTGATGTTCGAATGGCAAGGAACCTTCGAAGTCACTTGGGCTGGTTTTACAAATCAAGAAGCCGAGGCCCAGAAAGGGGAAGGCACTTGTCCAGGTTCACGAAATTTCTGTTCATAGTGACAGGCCAGCATACGGCCATTTCCAGTGTCTGATGCAGAGCTCTTCCTGCACCGCTGATGTCTCTGCTTCGCTTTTTGGTGGAATATGCCTGTCAAATGCTTTAAACAGACCGATTTCTGCTGTCCGTGCTGACAAGCCATACTTACAGCCCTCTCCTTTCACCGGCTCAAATAAGCGTATGCTTGCCAGAAAACTGGAATTGCAGAGGGCCTCTGTGTAAAAGATGAATGGGTGGCTTGTTAAGTATCCTTGAACTGTGAGATGAACATCTTCCCTGACACAGCTCTGAAAGGGTTTTTGTTGCCCAAGAAAGCTGCCTGGCAATCCCCGTCCGTGGGATTTTCATTTTCCTGCACGACGAGCTGGATGCATCCCGCTCCCAGGCCTCTCCGCCGAGCGCACAGTGCAGCTCCAGGGGAGCACGGCTGAAGAAAGCTGTTCGCAGCTCTTTCACCGGCCTGCTTTGGGCTTCGTTTAAGCGCGCTCTGCAGACCGCTCGGGTGCAAAGCCATTGTGGGTCTCACTCTGAATCAGCACTCTGTGTCTCTTCTTTAGACTTTAGATTTTTAGGTTTTAGGTGAAATCACGATGGAGAAAAAAAAAGTCATGCAAGAATTGATTTCTAGAACCTACCCGTAAAGTATTGTAATTAGCAAACTGAGGTAATAAAAATCAACCTTGGCTCTCCAGTTGCCGACAAGATCAAAGGGCACATTTTCTTTCAATGACATATCATTAGCCTCCTTTTCACCTTTAGCTTGTGTGTCTCCCTCCCCGCTCGGCAGGAGGTCAGATCAGCTTTGATGTCTTCCCTGATGGATGGGACAAGAGGTATTGCCTGGGACACGTGGAAAAGGATGGCTATGAGACCATTTATTTCTTTGGTGACAAAACCATGCCAGTAAGTATGGAAGTGTTTTTGCAGTTTCATTGTTCAATTTGGGATTGAAGAGGGGGAAAGTGGACAGATGGGCTTTTCTGCCCCCAGCCACACTTCACCTGGCAGCCCAGCTCAAACTGAGTAATGGCTTCTGTCCTATGAGAGGGGGGTGATGGAGCTCCCTCTTCTCTGCGCTCAGACACCCGACACCTCTGAAGGCAAGGATGGAGCCTTTCAGTTTGGCTTTGAGTTAAGTGTCACCCACCTCGAGCACCTTCCGGAATGAGACCCAGTGCTGTCATCAGATCCTCTTTGTGTTTCA
>NW_020184890.1:0-2138 GCF_003031525.2 Neophocaena asiaeorientalis asiaeorientalis | reverse complement strand
GGCGGACTCTCAACCACTGTGCCACCAGAGAAGCCCTCCTTAGTATGATTTTGATGTTGTCCCTTAGCAATATTCTTTCTCCATATTCATACCTTTATCAAGTTTAACATGCTATATATTTAATATATGCTATATATTTAATATATAATGCTATATATTTAAGTTTATTGAGAGACAGGATCATGTTTGAGGTTATAGTCTCCATGCCAAACATGGCATATGGCACATAAAAGATAAAAATTTATGCCTGAGTAAATAAAATGAAGAATGAATGAATAAAAGGAATTTGCATACATATATGACTCCACATGTCCTTTTGTAAATTAATATAAAATTTAGCACTAAATTAGCTACACATCAAATATGATAAATATAAGTCTTCAAGTAAACAAGCTTTAGGCATCCTTTAAGCTTTTAACTGAAAAGTGATCATGTAGTATTAGATTCGATTTAGCCATTTAAATGGTCATAACCAAACGAGCCATCCACTTTCCAGTCACCTCATATGATGGCTATTTGAAGATCCTTTCCATTTCCATGCAATATATCAGCCAGCAGTTAATCCAGGGACTTATTGTAGTAGAGTCAAGGTTTAAATACTGTATTCATGTTTCCGTGTTCTATGGAGCACAGCTTGGTGGGATCCCAGCTGCTACATTTCATCCACCAAATGATGTTCGTTGTAATCAGAAAAGACAATCTATGTACCATTTAGTTCTTAGTTAAAAAAGACTGAGAATAAACAGAATTTTTCTAGTTCAAATTGTCAAACTGTAAATAAATCACTAAATGTAGATGGAATTCACCCAAGAATTTGAGGGATTTCAAGGGTGACATTGCAAAACTATGGCCATTTTCCAAAAGTGATTACCAACAGCTCCACAGCAGAAGGTTGTCTCCAATCTATTAGGACATTTTCCAACAAGGCACTGCAGAGTTGCTTCACTTTCATACTGAGGAAGGATATAGATCTCTGATAAATGAGGAAGACTTTGGAGATTTAAGGAAGCATAACCTTCTGAGAGAAAGTAGCCTGCTTTCTGCCAGGAAAAACCTTGGCTAACTAATTTACTTAAACTTCTTTGGGATGGTAAATTGAAACACAGAAAAAGAATAACCAGAGAACTTATTCTAATGAAAGTTTCTCCCCCAAAACATTTTAATAGTTCTAAATTCTAAGATTAATAAAATAAGTGGTATTAGTGTAGGAGGGTAGGGAAAGTGTCCACCAACAGAAAAAAAATCAGCCCAAATCCTCATCTTATCCCCTATGAGTATTATCTTACTAAAACATAAGTCTGATCATGCCTCTTCCCTGATCAACACCTTTAGTAGTTTTTCAGAGTTGACAGGATAAAATGGAATGTCTCAGAATGGCATAAAAAGATATTCAACATTTGAGCTCTGTTTTACCAGCTATATCTCCTGCCAGGCTTCTCCAGTATTAAATTAGTTGTTTTTGATAAACTTGCCATTTTCTTTTTTCCCTCCAAGGTTTACACACGCACTTTCCTCTGCCCAGAATGTCCTCCTTCCCTTTCTCCTACTAACAAATTCCTGATCATCTTTCAAAATCTGGTTCAGAAGTTAACTCTTCCATCAAGTCTTGTCTGCCTCCATTTTAGCTTTGATGACACTTTAACAAAACCCTTGTACTCTAGCTGAACATATCTTCCTAGAATTACAACAAAACATTGGTTCAAAGAACCATTTAAAATTAAAATTCTAAGGGAGAATTTTAAAGAGAAAAATGACAGAAGTGAGTCTCATGACCTTTGAATATGTTATATTATACAACTATTCTCACCCTGACTTTTATACCTACAAATTGGCAGCTTTCCTACAATCCCAGTAAGAGATGACTCAGGAAACATAAGTAGGGCATCAAACTCATGAGCTCTGGAACCAGGCAGACCAGGATTATAAAGGTTGAAATATGGACCAAAATAAATATGCTAACATTTGTTTTCTGTAACAAATGTATCTCAAATTTTATTTTATTTTAAAAAAATTATTTATTTATTTTAGCTGCATTGAGTCTTCGTTGCTGTACGCAGGCTTTCTCTATTTGTGGCAAGCAGAAGTTACTCTTAGCAGTGTGTGCGGGCTTCTCATTGTGGTGGCTTCTCTTGTTGCAG
>NW_020184889.1:0-2153 GCF_003031525.2 Neophocaena asiaeorientalis asiaeorientalis | reverse complement strand
GCTCTGAAACAAAGAGAAGCCTCTGCAATGAGAGGCCCACGCACCGCAACGAAGAGTAGCCCTCGCTCACCGCAACTGGTGAAGCCCTGTGCGCAGCAACGAGGACCCAAAGCAGTCAAAAATAAAAATAAAATAAAACAAACAAAAAAAAAGTGCAGGGTGGGTCTGAGTGGAAGAGATGAAAGGACAAATTAACTCATAAATCTTTCTCCTCAAAAAGCATGAATGCAATAGATTCTCATGTCATAAATTATCATTTCCCATTAGTGTGACACATGAATTTCTTAGTTTTCCTTCTGTTCTAAATTGTGTTTCCAGAACATTCATGAGTTTATGCTATTTGTAGAAGCTTCACAAGGCAACTGAGGAATATTTTGTAATATTAAACATTTCATACTACTCTTAAATTTATATATCTACACATATTTATAAATTGTCAGTTAGATACACATTGAACTCTAGAACTATGAAAAATTTTATTTTTATAAAAATTCTTACTAAAATTTCATTAACTCTTTATAGAATTAAATAATATAGGACACTGAAGCTAGATGGAAAAAACTAGATGACCTTGGTAGCCTCCTTCAGCAAGCTCGACCATTTCTGGTCCTCTTGGAACAAGGGGAAAAGAACCTCATTTACCTAAGCCACTGTGCACCTGAAAGCAATTTGATACATCATGTAAGGATATTAAGTCCTTCACGCTCTGTAGATTGATTATGACACTTGAAATAAACAGTTCTTATGATATGATGAATAAATAAATACTCTTTACTGGAGAACTAAGGGTGAATGGATCCAGAGAGAAGGATATGTAACTCGATGTCACTGAAATTGAGCTACTTGAAGGAGAAAGGAGATAAGGACACTCTCTTCTGAGACATGCTCAGAATCAGGATACAGGCTACTTTTTAGTTTCCTTCATATTTGGACTACCATTTTCTTACAGGGCTTTTGTTTTTCCTGGCATTTCTAATTGCCAGGAATTTTCTCTCGTGCTATTTAGTAAATGATCTAATATCCACTACCTTCTTTCCTGATCATCTGTCTGTCATTCTGAGTTCCCTTTACATTGCTCTCCTGGGTTGGAGTCACTGCTTCTTGGATACCCTGTCATCCTCTATCTTGGACTTTTATTTGCTGGAGTACATCTACAAGCAATCTTTTACCAAAAGGATTAATTAGGGGAAACTTTCAGAATCCCTCAATGTTGGAAAACACCTTAATTTTTCTCTCATGCCTGACTGATAATTTGGCTGGATGTCACATTTTAAGTTCAATATCATTTTCTCTTAGCCCTTTTGAAGGTATTGCTCCATTGTTTTCCAACATTCAGTGTTGCTTCTATGAACACTAACGTGACCTTTATTTCTCACTGTAAGTCTGTTTCTGAGAAATTTCTCAGCCTTTTTGCAATACTTTTATTGATCTTTTAAAATGTTGTCAATCATATTTTTAATATATAAGAACTCCTTCTCTGAATGTTTACTATAATACCCAGGTTTTATTTTTCCTGAATGGAGTCATTTCCTGAATCTCCCTGATGAGTTAAAGGTTTTTGCTATTATTATTAAGTTTTCTGATAGTTTCTTGAGCTATTCCTGCTTCTTTGAGCTGAAAGCAGGCTCTGTGCATGCAAGTGAAACTTGTTGGCTGGCGGACTTGCTTCTAGCGTGCCCAGGTAGGCAGCTGACAGCAAGTTCTTGCCTATGCCTCAGTGTCAAAACAAGAAGGGCCCTCTTCTGTCCCTCACGTGGGAGCTTGGCCCCTGTTAGACTGCTTACTTCATTTCTTTGGAGAATATCGCACGGTCTCAGCCTGGGGGAAAATGGTGGACCCAAACAAGTAGAAGTGAAGGAAGCCATGTGGCAGTACTACAGCCTCTTCTCCCATCAGTCACCACCATGGTTTCTGAACCTTCTTCCTCTTCTTCTCTACCACTTTGACTCCCCAGCTAAATCAGAACAAAATACCCACCCCTACCCCGTAGACTTCTCTACTTCTTGATCTCAGCTGTGGCTTCCTCTGATCCCATTTACCCATAAATGTGATTCGACCCCTTCCGGTATTCCAGAAAAATGTTAAAATCTGATTCACTGATCCAAGTCATCCTCCCTCACACAAATTCTCTGCTGTTCTGCGTTTTTCTCTCT
>NW_020184888.1:0-2147 GCF_003031525.2 Neophocaena asiaeorientalis asiaeorientalis | reverse complement strand
ATATATATATATATATATACACACATATACACACACACACATATATATACTGTATTTCAGTTTTGCTGAAATCATATAGCTAGATAAAACTATAAAACATTTTTCCATGTTAGATAGACTATTTTTATGAAATTATCTTTACCTATCTATTATGCATGTGCCATTTTTTCTGTAGGACTAAATCAATCTCTACTTCAAAAATATCTTCATTTTTATAATCTATACTTTTACAACAATAGTATTTGGAATTTTATACTTTTGAAAGAAATTATTTTCTTGTCTTTCAATCACACAGAGTGTAAAACATTTTATAAACTCTTAAAAAATTTTAATCATTAGCAGGTTATCAAAATAAAACAATTCTCAACTAGTAGTAGGTATCAAATCCAAACAGCAAAATAAATACAATTACTTTTTTTTTATCTTGCTAATGCTGCATGGCCAATTTCACATTCATCTGTCAGAATTAGCTGTGACCAAAATATGCAGAGCATCAATTTGCAATGGCTTGTAAATGTAGGCCTACATGTTGTGGGATTAATATTTTTCATGCACAGCAAATCAGAACAAACATTTTCTTCAGTCATGTCAGACCTTGACACTGTCATATTTGCATGTCCTTCATAATCAAGACCAAGAAATTCAAAGTTTGTGAAAAAAAAAAAAGACTTGATAAATGACAGAAGCTGACAAGCACCAGGTTTAGATATCATTTTAGTGATTCCAAATTTATTACCTATGTGAAAAACATGTCTTGAAATATGCAAATTAGTGGATCCCAAATTACAGTTTTTAGTGATGTAATGGTATTGTATGCATGTCCTTTGAAATAATAAGGAAAATGAATACAGTTTCCTCTTTCCCTACCTTAATGGTTAACAATTCAGGCATTTGGTAATATTTACTATAGCTTAAGCATTTATTAATAATGAAAATTCAGTAAAGATACCTGCTTTGAGCAAGCAAAAAAGTGTGGAAAGAGGGTATCTTGGGACCAGATAGGCTTATTAGCTAGATGACTTTTTGAGAAGTTTGTTAAACCTTGAGTGGCAGTCTTTATCATCTGAAATATGAGGATATTAAGAGCTACCTCACATGTTTGGTGGGGATTACATTTTAAATCAATGTAAAATTAACTGGTACAGTCTGCTTGACAGTAAGGTACTCAGTAAACATTTCTTCTCTGTCCTCATTTTATCAATGTTTTCTCTCAAAAATGATATAGAACTGCATTGTCCAATATGGCAACCACCAGCCAAATGATGCTGTTGAGCACTTGAAGTGTGGCTGCTCTGAACTGAGATGTGATATAAGTGTAAAGTACACACCAGATTTTGAAGTCTATCATGAGAAAAAGTGCAAGATACCATATTTAATAATTATTTATACTGATTACATGTTGAAATGGTATTATTTTAGATGTATTAGGGTACATAAATATATTATTAACCTAATTTCATCTGCTTTTTATTTTATGCACAAAAATTTAAATTACATATGTACTTGTGTCTCACATTATAGCTCTAATGAATAGTGCTGATCTAGAAATGAGAAGATTCAAGAAAGCCAAGATTCTTTTAAAATTCTTACTCCATAAAAGGTTTTACTGTGTTTTCATACTTTTAGAGCCCTTGTAGAGAGGAATTATATTTTATTACAATCTTGTAAAAAGCAAATTATAACAGCTGGCAAACATTTTTGATTAGTCTCCTTAGATTTACAATGTGAAAAGGAGTTTTTCCTGATTTGTCTACTATATTTTTAAAAATTGGAATAAAGTAAAAGAAATTATATTGTAATTCCTGTTCTTTCTGCCTTGCACATAATGACTGCATTGGGCAATACTCAAGCATATTCCTTACAGCTAATGGAGCCAAGTGTCTTCCTGAACTACCTAAGGTTTACTGACATCTTGACCAGCCAAATTCCTTAACCTAGCCAGGGTCTTAGCCAATTTCTCAAAAGGTTGAGAGAGTGGCAAGAAGAACTGCTAACATTAGCTACTCTGACCAACTTCTCCACGCTGTAATAAAGCATACTATCTAAAAGGCAAGTCTGAGCATGTCTTTTCCCTTAAAATCTTCAATAACTCCATGTAGGTTTTAAGAGGGAGTTAGAAGTCTACTTACTTTTTTTTTTTTTTTTTT
>NW_020184887.1:0-2081 GCF_003031525.2 Neophocaena asiaeorientalis asiaeorientalis | reverse complement strand
CTCTCTCTCTCTCTCTCTCTCTCTCTCTCTCTCTCTCACTGGCTTTCCCTCCCTCCCCTCTTCCTTCCTCTCCCTCTCTCTTCCCTTCTATTTTTCTGTCTTTTTCTTCTCTCTCTTCCTCTTCTCCCTCTCTGCCCTTCTCTCTCTGCTCCCTCTTTGTTTCTCTGCCTCTTCCTTTCTGCCTCTCTCTCTTCTATGTCTCTTTGTTTCTGATTCTATCTCTCTGTCTCTGCCCCACCCTCAACCCCAAGGGGTGAATCTGGCTGAATAGCTTCTAACTCAAAACAGCTCTGATGCTTCCTGAGTGTTGCTGGTGAGTAGAGGTAGAAATGAGGTCCCTCTGAGGGCCTCAGGAAGCTCAAATCCCTCACCCCTCCCCTTGAAAAGGGCTCACAGAGCTAAGGAGGAAGGCAGCCAGGATGAAGGGTCTCATAGCAGAGTCAGCTGGCTCCTACCCTCCAGCTTTTCACCTAAAGAGAGGGCATTGCCCAAAGGATCTCCATCTCCTAGATGATCTGAGCCAGAGGTTCTTAACACCCAAATGCTCCATCTTCCCACTCCTCAGCCTTATCATTTTACAGATGTGAAACAGACAACAGGAAAGGAATGACCCACCACTCCACAGTGAAGTAATGGAAGAACTAGAACTAGAATGCTGGTCTCCTGACTCCTAATCAAGTGCTCTGAAAAGATTATAAAATTGATTTAACACCATCAGTTGAAAGGCACTTTTCCGAGCATTTTGCTAGAAGAGAAGGCTGAGGATAGTGATGGGTCAGGTAAAGACTTGATAGATATCCAGATTGTGAATATTCAAAAACAGTGTCTAGATCTTCTTCATCTCCAGTGAAAGTTCAATATAGTGTCTGACACTGATGAATAAGTGAGGGAGGAAGCTGCCATCAGGGCAGTTGGGGGACACTGATGCTTCCTCTGGGGCTCTGGGTGTTTATGTGGAAAGCTCCAGAAACTTGGAAATCAAAGGATCAAGGGATTCTTTGATCAAGGGACTTGGAAATCAAGGGATCAAGGGATTAGTCTGTTCTAAACTTGTTCAGTCAAGACTTCCCCCCTGTCCAACCCCCATAAATCAGTTTCTCTTTGTAAAAGGAGTAATGATATCTGCCTCATCTGGCTCCCTAGGGCTTGGAGCAGTTTCAATGAAAGAAAAATATAGGAAAGAACCTTGACAAAAACAAGACAGCACTCTGCAAATGTGATGGCTGGGTGCTATGGTGATATCCTAGCTAGCAATTATGTTCTCAGCAGGGGCAACTGTGGGCACTGAATGAGTCATCCTCTCACTCTCAAACCAAAGGCCTTGAAAGGGGAGAAATGAGGTGAGCCTTTCGTTAGGAGCTTTTTCCATGAAGGGGGGCCGGAACAAGGGTGGACAGAACCTCCCCCCAACACATACATACACACTGTGCCCCAGATTCCAGCCTCTTAGGGACTAAATGTCCAGCTTAAGCAAAGACTGCAAGTTATCTGCTATTTAATTCAGAGATGCCAAGTCCCCAAGCCACTGGAGCTTCTGAGGCACTATAAGTCGGAATCCCCAATTTTTCTTCAGCCTCTATTCTACAGTCAGCCTTGGGTTCTAGTTCTGACTGTAATTAATTTATTCTGTGATTTCAGGAAGATTGCATTCCCTCTCTGAGCCCTTTCCATCTATAACGTACAGGATAATCTAGATGCCTAACATTATCTTTCAAGAGTCCTGGACTAGAATTTAGAATATCTGGGTTCCAGTCCTAGCTCTGTCACAACAACTGTATGACTTTAGACAAATTCATTCCTGAGCCTCAGTTTCTGCAACTATAAAATGAGGCATTTGGATTAGAGGCTTAGTGCTGTGTTTCAAGAGTTCTGGGCTGAGATTTGGGAAATCTGAGTTCTAGCTCTAACTGCCAGACTGTATCATTGTCTGAGTTTAGACTGGTCTCATCCCTTCTCTGGGCCTCAATTTCTCCTATCTATATCATAAAGGGATCCAAATATAAGTTGTCTAAAACACACCCTCTAGTTCTTTTTTTAAAGTTTTTTTTTTTTTTTTTGGCCATGCCACATGGCATGTGGGA
>NW_020184886.1:0-2142 GCF_003031525.2 Neophocaena asiaeorientalis asiaeorientalis | reverse complement strand
AAATTTGGGATGACCATCATGTTTGATATCACTGTCATTAATAAGGGTTAGAAATGTAGAATTAATAATATGTTTTGCAATAAGAAAAATGATTAAATTTAATGATATGTTGAATTCTAGGGTCCCATGGGAATTCCAATGGAAATATTTATCTATTCTTAGGGGAGCAGTCAGGAATGAAGAAATATATTTGGGAGTCATCACTATAGATGATGGTCTGCTTTGTAGAAATATATAAAATAAAAATAAAAAGAAGAATATCATGGATAGAACCATGGGGAGCATTGTGTTTAGTTTAAGATGGAGAGACTTGGATATTTTCATGTGCTAAGATAAGAGAGAGGAAATTAATTTAGAAGGAGACTCTTTAATTTCCTTTTCCTTAGCGCTTTGTTCAGAATCACTAATATCTTTTTAAATCCAAGAGAAAGTATGTTGATTCCCATAAGGGGTCATATCTCAATCTCTGGCTTCTGTCTGGATTCAGGGTCCATGAAAATAAATTTGTTTCTCAGTCTGACATTGCATTTCTGAAATTGTAAATCTGAGAGACAGTTTCTATGTGATTGTGAGCCCGCCAGTATGTCATAATTTTTTTAAAGGTTTTTTGTAGAATAACTTTTTTATAGTTACAGAAATAATGCAGATGCATTATAGAAAATTAGAACACAAAACGAGCAAAATAAAATAAAAACAAACATTACATTCCCACTCCCTTACGGATCATCACCATTAATACCTTAGTACATATTAATATTGTACATCCTGTTTCATAAGCTGCTTTTCTTAGTCAATGATCCTCGTCTTTCCTGTTCAGTAAATTTTTATCTCATCTAATACCCAGATCATATTCAAATTTCCACAACTGGCTAAAAAATGTCCTTTACAGTTGATTTATCTAAGTCAAGACCACACATTGCATTTGGTTATTATGTCTCTTAGTTTATTTTAATTTGGCACAATTGCTTTTTCTGATGATCCTGACTTATCAAAGAGGCTGCCGTATATCAAACTCCTAAAGATTTTGTTTCTACAAAGCAGATAGCCTGTTTTCTTAGAGCTGTTTATGGAAAAATACTGTCATAACAAAAATCAGTAACCTACTCATCAATGTACTAGTGTACCAGTCAGTACTTTGTCAAATCAGCCATAGTTATATAAGATGCAGGCAACAAGAGCCAATATGTATGATGGAATAATTAGGACTGTTTCTGTGGGATCACTGGGCCTGGAATGGCAAGACCTAGATTCCCCTTCCATCTCTCTTTGTGATTCCAGCACATACCTGCAGCACTGGACTTTATGGCTCTGACTCCACAGCCTTGATCCTTGTAATATTAACTCTTTCTGTTCTCCCCGACAGAGGGATGGTAGCTCCTTCCTCTGTCTGGTGGTTTTTAAACATGTTCACAGATTCTCTGACATTCCTCCCACTAAGAGATGGGGCCTATGTCTTCTTCCCTTATACCTAGACCAAACTTACTGACTAATCAACCAACAGAATATGGCAGAAGTGACACTAAGTGATGTTTGAGTGTCAGTCGTAAGGGGATGGATTTTCTAACCTTTCTCTTGGATTACTTGCCATTGAAGTCTGAGCCATCAGTAAGAAGTTTGAGACTGTTATGTTGTAAGGAAGGCCAGGCCACATGGAGAAGCTCTATGTGGGTGTTCTAGCCAACAGCCCTTGCTGAGGTCCCAGCCAACAGCCAGCATCAACTATCACATGTATGAGCAAGTAAGATTTCAAGATGCCTCTAACCTCCACCACCATCTGACTATAACTGCATGAAGGAATCCAAGTGAGAGCCACCTAACTGAGTGCCCCCCGCCCCCAGGTCCTAGAACTGTGAAAGATAATGATTAAAAAAAAACATTGTTTTGAGCTACTGAAGTTTGAGGTACTTTGATATGCAAAAACAGAGAAATGGAAATACTCAGTTACTCATTTCTGAGTTACCTCATCACCCCTGGTTTTCTCTCTTACCTCATCTATCATCTGTGTATCCAATCCCCTCAATTAAATTTCCTCTCTTTGAAAAACCTAGAATTGTTTCCGTTCTCCTCACAAGAACCTTACTGATAACCCTCCCAGGCAGGGCCTGCACAAAACAGCCAGGAAAGATTGAAAAAAAAAAAAAA
>NW_020184885.1:0-2141 GCF_003031525.2 Neophocaena asiaeorientalis asiaeorientalis | reverse complement strand
GAGAGGCCCGCGTACCGCAAAAAAGAAAGAAAGAAAGAAAAAAAAGTGTATGGTGTATGGATACCAAGTTGACAAAGGGTAGACTATTTGGTACTGTGTCAACTTGGTGAAACTGAAACTACATTTCCAGAATTCCCTTCCCTATATGGTTCTGAGTAGAGTTGGCCAAAAGAGAAGTTTATGCAAGATTTGGAAGATGGCAGTGAAGCAGTTATTAACCTTTGAAGTTCACTGTGGTTAGATGCAGTTACTGCCACAGAAGTGCTGGTGGTTCTAGCTTATCCTCCCTTTCCTCCACTCTCCATCCAGCTCTTCCTCCTGACTGAGGATCCTATTTCCAAACAAAGGCTCCAAGCTCACTACCAGACACTTGGTGGTAGACCCACAGAGGGAGCAGTTCTACAGAAGCATGGCTTCCTACAGACCTTCCTGTGAGCTGTCACTTTGCAACTACTTTGTCAGGTGGTTGTGCTTTGCTTCCCAAATTGATGGGTTGTGGACTTTTTCTCTGATCCTCCAACTTCCTTCCTAGGGTTTCACTTTCCCAAATCCTCCCACAGCTCTGGAAGATCTGATTCCTATAATAAAACCTTTATCCCATAAGCACAGTGGTTCTGACTCTGACTGTACTCTGACTGATACATCGAGACTAATCGTTGACCTGAGAACAATTAGAAAAACTGGACAAAATGCAAAACAATTGTGTAATAGTTTTCTATGCTGCTGTTACAAATTACCACACATTTAGCGGCTTAAACACAAATGCATCACCTTACAGTTCTATAGGTCAGAAGTCTGCTATGGGTCTCGTGGACTAAAATCAAGGTGTTGGTAGGTATGTTACTTTCTGGAGGTTGTAGGAGAGAACCACTTCCTGCTCAGATTGTCGGGAGTTTTCAGTTCTTGGCTGTAGGACCAAAGTCCCGGTTTGCTTACTGGCTACAAGAGCCATTTTAGAGTCCACCACATTCACTGGCTCATGACACCCTTACTCCGTCTTCAAAGCCAGCAGTGTCAAGTCCTTCTGATGTCACACTATCTTCCCCACTTTTCTGCCTCCTCCTTCTGTTTTTAAGAGCTCATGTGATTAGATTGGGCCTACCTGGATCACCTAGGATAATCTCCCTTGATTATCAGTTGATCAGCAACCTTAATTCCAGTCCTGTAACTTTAATTCCCTTTTGTTATGTGACATCTTCACAGGTTCTAGGGATGTGAATGTGGACATCTTTGGGAAGCGCACTTTATTTGAGGCATCAGTAAAAAGCCAAGGCAGTCAGGGTTTGAGGCACTAGAAATTGAAGAAGAGGAAAGTTCATTTTTTCCTTCAGGGAATTTGCCAATTAAATGTGAGAGTAAGAGAAGCTGCATGGGGAGCAGTGGTCTAGGGCTTGCAGCAGTCTCACTGGGCTGGAGAGGCAGAGGTTGGAGCTTGGGGCTGAGGTACAGAGGTAATGAGGGACCACAATCTCAGACAGGAGGTAACTGCAGAGAAGTGAACCTATAATTCTACATGAAATTTCTCCTTGAAATATACATCAACTCCAAAGCTGCACATGTATGGGGTAAGAGTAGAAGCTGGGAGGCGAATGAGGTGAGCAGAAATTTCATCCATTTTATGGGTCCAGGGAGTCAGGGGCTGGATTTCAGTGCTCACCAAGGTTGAAGGGTCTGGTAAACACCACAGGCTCTCAGCTGAGACCCTAGGTATACCTTTTATGAATACGGGCAAAGTAGAAAAAGATCAACCTTGATCTGACTACATCCCTGTCCACTTGCCAGAAAATTAAATCCTCTCTGGAAGAAATCATCATCCAGAGCTTCTACATTTTTTCACATACAAGGTCTGGTATTCAGCAGAAAAAATCCTAGGCATAGTGGGATACAGAACAAAGTGACTGAAAACTAAGAGGAAAAAATCCCAGAGTACAAAAGCAGGTCTATAAGCAACCCAGACACTGGGGTAATCAGAAAGGGACTTTAAAATAACATTTTAAAAAAAGAATCAAATGGGGACTTCCCTGGTGGCCTGTGCTCCACAGGAGAAGCCACCTAAATGCGAAGGCCGTGTGCCGCAACGAGAAGAGTAGCCCCAGCTTGCCACAACTAGAGAAAGACCGTGTGCAGCAACGAAGACCCAA
>NW_020184884.1:0-2014 GCF_003031525.2 Neophocaena asiaeorientalis asiaeorientalis | reverse complement strand
GTGTGTGTGTGTGTGTGTGTGTGTGTGTGCGTGCATGCACGTGCATGCAAGTTTACCTGATGTAACATGAAATTATTCTATCCTAATTTAGACAGCATTTCACATAAGTTCTGGACCATTTAAGCAGTAAATGAATTGGTTGTTATTATTATTGTTAATATGACCATCAACATCATTGAAAACAAACCTTGACATTCTGCAGTCCCATTTTGTTGTCCTCTTATGTGACTGCAGTTGACTTAGTAAAAACTGGGATTTTTCACCTTTCTCAAAATGTCTAAATTGGAAATATACAATCATATTAATTGGTAATAGATTTGAGGACATTCCTCAGAAATTTTGACTGTTGCTCCTGTCACCAAGATTTTGGATATTTCCTGACCCAAATAAGTAGTTTCAAATATTAATCAGTCAAAACTCATTGGTAAAATACAGACACTAAAATGATTGCTAAATCACAGATGCCTTGAACATGAAGCAGTAGATCTTTCTAAATGCTGTTACTCTACATTTTGGTTTTTATATCTTTTATCTTGATATAAAACATGTTTATTTGTATCTTGTGGAAGTTTAATCAAAATGGTGACTGATTTTCAATGAATTACATAACTGATTCTATGTGCTCATCAAATTTCTGACAAGCACATATGTACTACCATTTACTTTTCATCTGAAACAGCTAGTGAAGCAACATTAATTATTTGTGTTCTGCCCACCGTTTTTGTGTTGGCAACTCATATTAACGGTCATTCATGTAAGGTTATTGAGTATCAGTACTTCTACACTGGGGTAAAAGTTGCATTTCAGACTTGTATCTGCCATTGCCCTGATTGTGTCCATTTACTTATCATTGGCATGGAGTTTTATTCTTACAAATCAGGGTAATTGTCAACCACATGGCAATGTGGAAAAAATCTTAACCAATAAAAAAGGAACATGAGTTCACTCCCCTAAGCATGTCAGAACCACAGGACAGCTTAGTCTTTGCCTTTAATATGCTATTTCACTGATTTACTGGAGCCCACTACTGCTTATGTTGCTGGGTCTCAAGTTACAAAGCTTTAGAAATTTTACAATTTACTCACATGCTCAGAAAAATTACTTCAAGGTATTTCAGCAAATTAGGCATAACTGCAGGAATAACTTCATATGATATAAAGAAAAATAATAAGCAAAAACAGAGTACAAATTAATGGAATACTTAAATTCAATTCCCTCAGATTTTTCTCCAAATTTTTTCCAGAACCCCTAGTACATATCAATAGCAATTAGTAGTTTTACTTTATATTTCATCAGAGTTTTAAAAGCTAGTTTCCCTTAGATTGTACATTCCGTGTCTATTTTATTAACTAATTCATTCTTGGAATCTGACAAAATGCCTTACACAGTAATGAATCTATAGATATTTATGAATAAATTAACTTCAATACCAAAATATTGAAACTTCTAACCACTGACAGTAAATGGTGTGACTAACTCTTTTGGTCTTTCTGAAGGTCAATTTTGTTAATTTTATCAAAATTTCAAAAATGTATTTATATTCCTAGTATGACAATATTTAGCCTGTAAAAATAACTTCCTTATGTCCAAAAATTATGTATGTAAACAAAGACTTTACAAAATTTTGTATAAAGAAAATTTGCTTGATACTATGTATTTACTTATGTGATATATGTTTTATATATATATAAATTTTCAATATATACCAAACATGTATTGATTAAGTAATTGTAATTCATCTATCATTTTAATACTAGGTAGTCATTTAAGGGTGTGGTAAATACTTATGTGATAACATGGAAATATGTGTGATATACAGTTAAGAAAAAAAGGAGTGTAAACATTACCTGTAAAATAAAAAGAATATTTGTATGCATTCACCCATGAATATTTTCTATGTGTGGGCAATTTTCAAAAATATATTTAATAGAATGTGCTTGTTGGAAGGGTGTGAAAAAAGGAGTTTCAATTACCTTTTTATCTTACAATTGAATACATCTATTTTAAAAGAGTA
>NW_020184883.1:0-2138 GCF_003031525.2 Neophocaena asiaeorientalis asiaeorientalis | reverse complement strand
TATCAGATATATGATTTGCTAATATTTTCTCCCATTCTGTAACTTGTCTTTTCACTTTCATGATAGTGCCCCTTTCTGCACAAAAGTTCTCTAATTTTGATGAAGTCCAATTAATCTATTTTTTCTTTTGTTGCTTGTGCTTTTGGTGTCATAACTAAGACTCTATTGCCAAATCCAAGGCCAGACCTAACTTTTAAAATTTCCATTTCCCACCATGAACCTCAATCCTGTGGTTTACCCAAAATGAATCTCTAATGAGTCCCTGGACATGCAGTTTCCTTTACCTGGCAAACCTTTTCCTCAATTCAAATATCACCTCAGTGAATTCTCCATATCCACAGGAAGTGTTACTTATTCAAATACCTTCTTCCTTCAGGCACTGATTTTATCTCTGTACTCACCTGGTATGTAAGTTTATCTGTGTCTTTTTCTCCTTTTAAGATTATGGTGCTTTGAGCACAGGGATGAATTTTGTTGTGCTCTGAAGTCTGTGCCTTTAGTAAATGCTCAGTGTTTGTGGAGTGAATGGATGAATGAGCAATTGTGAGAAATAACACATTCTCTTGTCATATAGCTTTAAAGGCCATTTCTTACATCCCATTCATTTTGTGGAAAGGGGAGACAGATTTCCCACTGCAAGAGTCAGACAGATATAAGACTGATTGAATACATGGCATTGTCACTTGTCACTGAACAGCCAGAAAGGTTCTTCTTGGCTCACCTACTGCCTGTGGTCCTTTTTGGAGACCTTCCAATTCTCTAAGGCCACCTATGACTCTCTTTACATGAGAAGTCAGGTGAGGGGAATCTCACATGAGATCTAACCTGTGCTTCTCTTTACTTCTAAAGAGATACCCCACATCCTATTTTATTTAAAGCTAGGGACACGCTATCAATAAGAAAAAAAGTCAGTCTTGGGATTCAGGAACTGTTTCACAGAAGTATATAAAAAGTTAGTGCTATACAGCTGCCTGAATTTTAATCTATTCTCTGATTCCACACATAGTTGTAATAAGACACAAGACTGCCTTTACCTTTGTTTCTTTTTGTCTTTCTCCTTTTGCTCCTCTTCAGTATCTCATACTTTCTCTTATTCTCCCCGTCTGTGCTAGTATTGGGGCAGTCAAAGAGATTATGCTGTCAACAAGATACCATTCTGTGGACTTATGGTTTTTGTAGTTCATGACGGTGGGAACATTTCCTTTCAAAGCAGCAAGATCTACCCGTCTACACTGATAGACCTCTTCTTAGGTTGAGATGAGAAGTGGCCCAGACTTTATACTTGGGCAGCCATGACTTCCCAGTGGAGCCATAACCCATGTGGTAATAAGCTCATAGCCCACTGTGAAGTAGCATCCATGCCCGTGTGAAGCCATGACAGTGTAACCCTTGCAGTGTCCCCCATTGTTCTACACAGTTCTGCTAATTCACAAAAGCCCTCACACTCCCAGAGAAAGACAGTCCACTCTCTAGCCATGGTAACAATGAAACCCCAGACAAGATCTGTTTTATCCATCACTGATTACTCTCTGAAAGGCAGCCAATCAGCGACAATCTCACACTTTGACAGTCAGCTGAAGGAAAGCTGCTGATTTTGCACGTGTTTGTAAGGCTGACCACTCCTGTCTCTTTGACAAATGTAATCTGAAAACAAACCCATCCCCTAAATGAGCAGTTTGTTTAGCTCAGGGAGACTCTGCCTGACCAGTAAAGCTCTCCCTTACGTAAGTAAGAAAGAAATCCAGTCTTTTGGTTTCAGAAATTGTGTGGCGGTCTTATCCTTTGTCAGTTTTCCATTATGTCTTGAATGTCTGCCTATGCCAGTATTAACAGAGTTCTATCATCTATGCTGTATATGATATATCATGCTAAAAATGACAGTTATTGAACATAAGGGTGTAGGCATGCTATATACGTGATGCTGAGTCTTGTAGTTATTGAGGACAAATCAACGTATATATTACACAGTCACAGGTTAAGAGAGGTATTATATCTCTCTAAGGGGATTAGATAAGCATTTCATGTATTCAATTTTTAAGCCCTCTCTGTTCTTATAGTTAGATTTTTTATGGTTTTAAGCCACTAAGTTTTTAATTCTTAAAATATTTATTTATTTATTTTTGGCTGTGTTGGGTCTT
>NW_020184882.1:0-2064 GCF_003031525.2 Neophocaena asiaeorientalis asiaeorientalis | reverse complement strand
CGGACTCTCAACCACTGCGCCACCAGGGAAGCCCAGCCTGTAATTAAGTTTTGAAGATAATGGTTTATGTGTCCCAAAGTTTCCCATAACCTTGATTTCGCTGATGACATTCTTACCATGTTGTTTAACATGTTCCTTTGTCCTCTACTTCCTGCCATTGATATTTAAGATCTAGAGCTGCTGCTTTCCAGTGTGATGTCCACTCGCTACATGTGGCTCTTCAGCAGTCCAGATGTGGTTAGTGTGAATTGAGATGTGCTGTAAGTGCAAGAATACATGCAGAATTTGCAAGACTTAGTGTGAAAGAGAGAATGTGAATATCATGTTAATACTTTAAAAAATATTGTTTGCATGTTGAAATATATATTTTGGATGTATTAGGTTAAGTAACATTTATTAAAAGTAATTTGTGTTTCTAATTTTTTTTTCCTTTTTTTTTGGCAACACGGCATGGCATGTGGGATCATAGTTTCCCAAGTAGGGATCACACGTGTGCCCCCTGCATTAGAAGGTGGAGTCTTAACCACTGGACCACCAGGAAAGTCCGTCTAATTCCTGTTTTAAATGTGGTTACTAGAAAATTAAAAATTACATACGTGGCTCACATTATCTTTCCGTTAGACAGCTCTGGGCTGGGGGCTCCATCAGATGTATAATAGGTTTGTCTTTTAAAAAATTTTAGCAAGAATATGTCATAACTGGTATTAAGTTTTTTATCAGGCACAGTAAATCTTGCTTTGTGATATTAACAGTCATCGGTATTCATTGCTCAGAATCGTTAACTCATTAGGGGTTGCAAAATGGAAGTCTTTATTCGTTAGCTGGAATACTTATACAAAGAAAAACTGTTTAGTGACATGAAGTACAACTCATATGGGCAGGAGGTATAGATTCTTGATACTATTGATAGAGGGACTGACACCCAGTAGCCTCCTAATAAATGCTAGCCTAAGAAAGGCCAGAGAGCTCTCTGTCCTGTGTAGTTTGAAAATTGTATGCTAAGCTGGTTGTTAAGATGATTTCTCTCCTTGGAGTCTAGGTCCTCTCCTCCCCATCAGATTCCAAGGCTGGCATTTAGGCTTAGAGAGTCTTGGTTACTTCCTCGTCCTTGCTGTTTGCCTGTGTTCTGTGAACTCCTTGAACACTAGGGTGAAACAAAATGCCAGTTGTCATATGGGCCAGTGAATGGTCAGGAGTTCCCCCACCTCTGGCTCAGTCTGCCCTTCTGTTTCCTTCTCTTGTAGAAATGGTCTGCTCGAATCTGTCATTATGGATCTGTAGTATCTGTCACCATATCTTTACCAGATTCAATAGCAATAAGACATGTAACCAAAGCACGAAGACTATTTTTTTGGAAATTGTATTAATATATGACATACATACAGAAACATGCACACATTATGTGTCTAGTGTCATATATGTCTCTAGACCCTAGATCAAACAGGGAACATTACCAGAACCACAGAAGCCCCCCCTGGGCCCCTTGCAGTCTGCCGTGTACTTGCCCAAAGGTCACTGCTATCCTGACTTCTGTTACCTTGATTCATTTTGCCTGATTCTGAACTTTGTATAAAGGACATCATGCAGTGTGTACTTACGTTTGCCTTCTTTTGATCAACATTTTGTCTCTAGGATTCATCTGCGTTGCTGTGTACTGTGGTAGTTTGTTCATTCTCATTACTGTATAATATTCCATTGTCTGGATATAGCACAGTTTCATTATTCATTGTACTATGCATGGACGTTTGAGTTGTTTCAAGTTTTGGGGTATTCAGATAAGGTGATGTGAACATTCTTATATGTGTCTTTTGGTGAACATAGGTGCATGTTTCTGTGGGTATGTGCCTAGGAGTGGGGGTGTTGAGTCATGGAATGTGCATACGTATCCAAGGTGGTTGTACTAAAGTACCAGTGTATGGAAGCGCCAGTTGCTCTAAATCCTTGCTAACACTTGATATTGTTTGTCTTTTTCTTTTTAGCCATTCTGGTAGGTGTGTCTTATTGTGGTTTAATTTGCATTTTCCTGATGACTGTTGATGTTAAGCACCAGTATGCTTTTTTTTT
>NW_020184881.1:0-2135 GCF_003031525.2 Neophocaena asiaeorientalis asiaeorientalis | reverse complement strand
GTGTGTGTGTGTGTGTTTCCTCTGTCTCATTAAGAACAGTGAAGAGTCCAATGAGCTTGAGGGAAATCTGAGGGGCGATTAAAAAGTTCTAAAACTGGATTATGGTGATGGCTCACAAATTTAAATCACAAATTTACTAAAACGGCTTGAATTGTACCTCAATAAAATGGTAAAAAGGAAAAAAAAGCGAAAATAAACATTTCTATACATGGCATATCTTGAGAGCATTCATATACTTTGTATATTCATAAGAAAGCTCTCTGCTTAGCTGCAAGTTAAAAATTTTTAATTCATTTCTATAATCTGAACCAATGTAATTAAGTATATATTTAAACTCTTTTCCTGTGTTATGTAGTAGTCTCAAATAGAAATGATCCAATATTTAGTTCTGGCTTTCAACATCTTCAACATGCAGAGTATCTGCATGTTGCCCATAATGGACCTTGAAGGCATTATGCTGAGTGAAATAAGTCAGACAGAGAAAACAAATACCACCTGATCTTACTTATATGTGGAATTAAAAAAAAAAAAAAGAGACCTCATAGACACAGAGAACAGGTTGGTGATTGTCAGAGGTGGCGGGTCAGGGGCGCAAAATGGCTGAAGGGGGTCAAAAAGTACAAACTTCCAGTCATAAAATAAGTCATTCATGGGGATGTAATGTACAGCATGGCAACTATAGTTGATAATACTATATGCATTGGATATTTGAAATAAGTATTGCCTGAGAGTAGATCATAAAAAGTTCTCATCATACACAGAAAATAATTGTGTAATTATGTGTGGTGAGGGATACTAACTAAACTTATTGTGATGATCACTTCAAAATATATGCGTATACAAATCATTATGCTATACACCTAAAACTAATATAATGTTGTATGTCAATCATATTTCAATTTAAAAAAAAGAGTAAGAGCCCATAAACCCACATTTTGAATTTGGATGATATTTTCAGCATTTGATTTGATTATAGATATTTTTTCTGTTTTGTTCAAGGAAAGAGGCAGAAATAACAATGATTCTGGAAATGACTACAGAACACGTAGTACCTCCTGGCCTAAACTTATTTAGATGTGGGGGAACAAAAACAGTTGCCATGTACCTTCAATATCTTCTTCTGTAAATGAAAGAAACTTTACAAAGCCTTTTGGAAGAATTACTATAAATAGTTTAAGAACATTGTGATACTTGAAGTTATTTGTAGATTTGTTGTGTGGAAGCTTCTGATATGTTATCTGCTATTTATGGTGTAATATAAAAATCATATTTCAAAGAGTGAGATACTTGAACCCTTTGTAAAAGCAAGGTCTCTACAAAAGCTATAAAAAATAAAAATTAAACAGCTAGGAAAAGCTACATAGCATATATTTGCGTAGTTACTGAGCACAAGTCTGATTAATCATCCCACTTAAGGTTATACAGAATTATCATAGACCTAGAAACTAGAAATTAGGGATAAACCCACTGACTGCTTTAGATATGTTAAGAATGACACTAATGTGTCATTCTTTTAAAAAGGCATTAATTTTATTTTCTCCAAGAAATATATTCAGAACAAACTTAAAGGGTAAGAACCATAATGGTATCTCCTCCAGGGAAAATGAATAGGAAATGCACAGGAAAGGGAAATAGGGAAGTAAACAGACATTCATTCTAAGAATTTTCACCCTTGCTGTTACATTACATAATAACAGGAAAAAAAAACAGTAGGGAGAAAATGACAATTAATGAATTGATGTGAAATTCTGACTTAGGGAAAGTAAAGTCCAGCTAAACAGACAATAAAACAGCACATTCAAGTTCAAATACTATTTTAGAATTAAACAGCCTCTGTACCTAAAAACTGAACCAAAACTACTAGCTCAATTTTAAAAAAGTTTTAATATCAACTGGTGAACTGGTGTCTATAATATGTAATAGAAAGTACTTTTTTGCATTATTTTTGCATAGAAACAGAAGAGTTTGCACACAATTGGAAGAAAATCAACTGACATTCAAGCTATTACCAAGGAAACTCATGAATAAGACAAGATTGCTGAGGATACCAAACCACTCCCCAAATTATAACAACATGGTAATATAAATTGAGGATGTCATCAGAAAATCTACAAACAACAAATGCTGGAGAGGGT
>NW_020184880.1:0-2131 GCF_003031525.2 Neophocaena asiaeorientalis asiaeorientalis | reverse complement strand
TAGTTGCTCCCCAGCATGTGGGATCTTCCCGGACCAGGGATCGAATTCGTGTTCCTTGCGTTGGCTGGAGGATTCTTAAAAACTGTGCCACCAGGGAAGCCCCTGCACTAGACTTTTGCAAGATATGGTTTGGCTCAATTAACGTGAATGTTTCCTCCTGTGTCACAGCCAACTGCCTAGTTCTTCTTAACGGTAATTTCCAATTTCCATAGTAATTGTTATATTCGACTTTTAAATGATCATTTATGTTTTATCACCAAAACATCAATTTATCTAGCTGTTCAATTGATTTACTATAATAGACTAAAACTTGAAATTCTCATGTAATCATTTTTATTTTCTTTTACACGTTTTTATTTTCTGCCTCATCCCTAACATTAATTTTCTTCCCTTAATCTATTAATTGATTCTTTGTACTAACCAGCTTTTGGTTTTATTGATCCATTCTTCTGGTTTTGTTTGTTGTCCATTTCTTTTATCTTAGGTTTTCTTTTGACTAATTCTCTCTTTATACTTTCTCTTGGTTCTTCTTTTTCTTTTTTTGTAAGTCAGATATTTATTTTCTGTCATCTTAAATAATAGATTTCATATGAAATTTTTTTCCCTTTTATTACTTGCCACATAACTTATAATTTCTATTTTGATACCCTTTTTGATTTGGGGGGTTATGCAAAGTAGTATTATTAATAGTGTTATAGATCTTAAAAGTTCTCAACACAAGGAAAAAATATTGTAACTATATGAGATGATGTATGTTAATTTATTGTGGTAATCATTTCACAATATATATGTATATCCAGTTATGTTGTTCACATTAATCTTATATAATGTTACGTGTCAATTTATCTCAATAAAACTGAAAACAAATTAAATTAAAAGAAGTGTTTCATGATTTTGAAGTGGCACTTTAGTAAGCAGATTTACTTTTGAGGTGTCAAGTTCTATTTTTATTGGATGTGCATTGTGTTTTGATGTATAGGAAACTTTATAGTACAATGATATTTGACTTGTTTTTTAACCGGAGCAACAGATGTCACTCAAGCACTTAAAACACACATACAGATAGGCCATTTTTTTTAATGGTTTCCTTTCCAAAAAGTTTATCTTCAGATGAAAATACACTTTACTTGCCCTGGATTCAAAGATTTGTCTTTACATTTCTAAATATGTTTTTCTGCAAAGGTTTGTAAACATAAATTTCAATAGATAAAATCCTGTTTCACCATTGACTTATATCATAAAAGCACACATTCACCTGTTCAGAAAGGAAGCCCTGGTTAGCTTAATTGACAGTATTCAGAAAGCTTTCAATGGGCTTTATAGTCCCATGGCAATTGGAAAGTTAGCATTTTCCTGATTTTCTCTACTTCATGAAACTCGTTTTTAATCAAAGTAGTAAGTGTACTTCAAGACAATGCAATTAACTTTGAATTTTTTTGCTTTCACTAATCTGTACAGAAGAGATCTCTAGCACTTTGGTATAGAAGAGTTACCTTTGATTCTCTGCAAAGTGTTATGCAGCAGATTTTGGTTTGGTTTAGGAATCAGTAATGGGGGATTCTTCACTGTATAGCATGGTATGGGAAACTCTTGCCACCTTTTCAGTTGCCATTTCATTTGTTCTTCCAAAAAGTATGAATTATGGTTTAAGACTATGAAAAAAGTCATGGAGGACAGAAATGTATTAGACACAGTCCCATTCATCCTGTAGCCTATATTCTATAAAAAGTAATAAGACAATTACATGAATAATTCTAAAACTGGATTGTTAATGATCACTATCAGGAGAAATGTGCAATAAGGGCAAAACAGTGAATTTCCTAATTGAATAATGTCAGGACTAATTTTAAGTGGTTTGCAATTGGACTGAATTGGAAACTGAGTAGCCAACTCTCTAGTTCTAGCTATAGAAATTAGTTAGAATGGAGGGAAAGACTCCTTACCCCCTCCAAAAGGATATCTTTGTGGAATGTTGACTTTGGGGTGTTAGAAAACCATTTAGGCTACTAGAAATGTAGCAGAAGTCACCCACACTGTGATAAAATTTGAAGCCAAGGTGAAAGTTGAGTTTACCTAGCAAAAGAGGATACAGCAATAGTTCTCATAGTGTAGTCCCTGGACCACCACCACC
>NW_020184879.1:0-2136 GCF_003031525.2 Neophocaena asiaeorientalis asiaeorientalis | reverse complement strand
AACTAAGACCCAATACAGCCAAATAAATAAATAAATATTTTTTTAAAAAGTAATTAAAATTAAAATTTTAATTTCTTAGTATCACTAACCACATTTTAAGTGTTTAGTTGCCATCTATGGCTAGTGGGAACTGTATCAGTGAGATTTAGAACATTTCCGTGAACACCAACAAGTTCTATTGGATAGCACAATCTAGAGGGATCTTGAGATCTTACCAGCCCACCTCAGTGAACCATCAGAGAGAGTCAAAGACCACTTTGGAATAGGTTCATTGCAATATCTGACCATATCACAGATATATTAACAGATGAGCAATTGTGCTAACTAGACCAGGGTATATTTTATTTGCACCATTTAAATTGTTCTTTCTTGCTTGCTCTTTGCCTTCCGAACTCTCTTTATTCCTCTCCCTTTCTTTGCCAAACCCATGTTGGTGGATTCGTTCGGGTTATTTGGGCATATGCTCTAAGTCTTCTGTAATAGTATTTGCCCTGCCAACTCCACAGCGTTGCTATGAGCAAAATCATGTAATTTAAGCTGGGGGGGTGGGGTAGGGTTTCACGTCTGTGGCTGGTCTGGAATGAGCCCTGAGATGAGATGATTCTATGATGTTAGCCAGTTGATTTTGAGAAATCACTCCAACTTTCTGGATTCCAGTTTACTTACCAGTCAATTGAAGGAGTTGAATGAGATCACTTCTAAGTTCTCTTCCATTATCAACATTCAAAAATCCTATTATTCCATATGGAATCCCAAAGACTTTATTTATTATCTCTTCAAGGGAACTGAGAGTAGACTTCTGATGCTGGTGGGCAATGGTCAGGGAGGTGAGATGAGAATAATCTAGAATGAGTCTTTATTCAATATTTGATGTGCAGTAGCCCACTTCACTGGTGGCAAAGTACAGGATGGGAAAAGCAAACTGAGACACTTAGACTACAATCTCTCTCTCAAATTACCTGATGGTCATATTTTTCTTGCACTGTAGTTAATGTTTAAATGTTCAGAAACAACTTGCAAATAACTAAAGTTTTAAATCTGCACTTTCTCTTTGGGTGACCCAGCTTCATGCTTGGCAACTCATTCCTTGCTATTGGAACACTGTCTACCCCAAAATGATTAAATTGTTGTTCCAAATTAGTGTTCTTTAAAAAAATTCAAATGCATATTTCAAAGTTACCCCTTGAGGTCGGCCACCTATGCCATCCCAGTGAAGGACTATTGAGCAAAGGGCTTTCTAGTCAGGAATTCAAACACACACAGTGTCAGCCTGTCTCTGTTGAATCTCCTGTTCCCACAGTTTCTATTACCAAATTAAAATGTTAGGTCAAACTTCTTGAAAAGCAAGGGTACTCTAGGTGAGAGAGTATTAAGCCTTGCAGATTTGGTAACTTCATACCATTTCTAGAACTTTCTGTTAGGAAAATGGATGTTCCTCATTGTCAATAGGGAATTGTGTTATGAAAACCATAGCATTAATTGTCATTAACATTCATTAAGCATTTTCTATGTGTTTAGCACTTTATTGACATTCCCATTTTACAGATGTGGAAACGGAGGCACAGAGAGGTTTAGCAACTTGCCTTGCCTTACAGCTCCTGGTTAATCAAGGGCATGATAACGTTGAGAGGATTTGAAACTTAGAGTTTTCACAACCATCTTGCTACCACATGCAGATGGAAAATGATCGTGACACACAGAAGGGAAAGATAAAGGAAGCCGAGAAAAATTCTGTCCTGATGACAACCATTGAGCCCTAAAGTCAGTTGTGCCCAAGTCAGTTCTAGCCCTGCACTTTGAAGTTTTGAGGGTTCAGTCAGAGCTTTTGGGGGTCAGTTTTTCTTTCATTTACATCCTCAAGAATCCTACTTGATATATATTTGTTTAATATAAAAAATTTTTTTTAATTTATTACTACTATTATTTTTTGAAGTGTAATTGACCTACAACTCTGAGTTCCAGGTGCACAACATAGAAACGTTTGATATTTCTATATATTATAAAATGATCATCACCATAAGTCTAGTAATCAACTGTCACTATACAAAGTTATTGCAATGTTGTTGACTATATTCCCCCATGCTGTACATTGCATCCTGTGACTCATGTATTTTGTAACTGGAAGTTTGTACCTCT
>NW_020184878.1:0-2096 GCF_003031525.2 Neophocaena asiaeorientalis asiaeorientalis | reverse complement strand
TTTTTTTTTTTTTAGTTGTTTGCCAGGTACTTCCGTTTGGAGGTTCCACAAAACTTCAGATATAGTGGATTCTGATGGGAACTCATCATCCTCTTTTCCAGACTTCTTCCTTTTTTATTTTGTCTTGATGAAGGGAACCACCAGTGGCCCATCATCCAGATAAGACACCTGAATGACATTAATGCCTCCATCCTCACTTTCCACATTCATTAGGTCACAAATCCTATTGATTCTACTGCCCCAGTTTTGAAATCTCTCTCAAATTTGCCCTCACGGACTTAGTTTAGACCCTTATTGTTTCTTGCCTGATTGTTTCATTTGTCTAACTGCTCTCTCTTTGTGCAGTTGTCTCCCCTCCTTTCTCCCTACTTCCAAATCCAATATTCATAGCTAAAATTTGAGTGCTTATTATATATCATTTACATGTGAAATGTTTTATGTGCATTCTCACTTGACCATCACACTAAACCATTATTATCCTTTTTACTTGGGAGCAGAGTAGGCCAGGCCTCACAAATAGTGGTAGGACAGAGAGATTTGAATTCAGGCTATATGCTCCAGAGCCCATAATCTTAATTTTAATTAACCAGTTCACCTACAGCCATTCATGGCCACCCCTCTTTGCATACTCTAGTTTGGAAGCAAGTCACTGTCACAGTCTGTATTCAAGGTTGTGGGGCGGGGTTGGGGGGTTAAGATCCAACTCCTGGAGGGGGGATTATTGGCATAAATTATTCAGAATTCTTCTTTAAGGAAGATTTATCTCTTCCCACTTATTTATTCACTCCGTCATTTACCTTACGTAGACTTGGTTATTTTATACTTTGGTTTATAATTGAATACTGTGATACTTATTTAACCAATTCTCATTTTTTTCTTTTACTTTTTAAAAAATTGAGGTATAATTGACATATAACATTAGTTTCAGGTTAACAACATAATGATTTGATATTTATAACAATTCTCATTTTTAAGATGTTCAAGTTATTACCAGTTTTTTGCTATTAGTGAATGAATATCTTAGAAGTCTTGGCATGCTGTGTTGATGGTTTCCTTTACATATATTCCTAAAAGTAGGATTGTTGGGTAGGTGCATTTAAAAGTTTTTGGTACATGGGTGAGGTTTTTACATTGAGCATCTGTTTTCATATTTGCTGTCTTTCCAGGAAGTACTCTCTAACACCCTTGAGATCTTGCGTTCCTCTTTGGGATTATGAATAGTTTATGTTTAAAGCCAGGAACTCACAACTATTCATGCTGATTTATTTACCTGTGTAGAGTATTGTGTCAAAGAATGCACTGCAATATCGGGGAAATTCCCAGCATGACGCCCAGGAGTTTCTGCTGTGGCTTTTGGACCGAGTTCATGAAGACCTCAATCATGTGAAGCAGAGTGGCCAGGCTCCTCTGAAGGTAAGGGCGCGCCCTCAGGGCAGTCAGGGAGCAGTGAGTGGCTGCAGCACAGGCCACCGGTGAACCGGTGAACCTAGTGAGGAGTGAGCATAGATTCTTCTTCCAAACCTCCTCTGAGGAGTTGTTGCAGTTTGCAGTTAGTTAATATAGTAAAATTGACTAAGCTCTGGGTGAGTATAAAATTCATGGATACTTAGAGACTGTTTCCTCCGTTTACCACTGTGCTGGCAGTGTCGGATAGGAGCTTACACTCTCATGAGAGGGGACACATTTGCATGTATGACTACCTTTAGACTGACATTAAGGAGTTCCATCTCGCTAAACTGTTTTTAAAGCAGAAATTTGCTTTCTATTCCAATGAGACATAGTCTGTAGATCATTGGAATGTGAATACACAATCAAAAAGGAAATGTATTGATGTCTCTGCTGTTAGGATTCGATTTGAGTGTAGGAACTGAACCCTTAGAATATACTTCCTGAGAAACAGTGATTCATTCTCAATTTTTATTTATGTAATCTTAGTATGATGGGTAAAATGATTTATATAATGCAAATAAAGTGTTCTCTCACAGCTTTAAAAATTTTTGATAATTCTTTTCTGTACCTCAAATTTTATTTTATTTTATTTTATTATTTTTTTATATCTTTATTGGAGTATAATTGCTTTACGGTGTTGTGTTAGT
>NW_020184877.1:0-2120 GCF_003031525.2 Neophocaena asiaeorientalis asiaeorientalis | reverse complement strand
TACACTCAAGTTTGAGAAGCTCCGATCTCTGTAGTTGGACAGTCGAATGAACTGAGACTTTTGCTAAGCATCTGGTAGGTGGGGTAGTCCATGACACAATTTAGACTGGTGGTCACTTAGATTAGTAGAAGTTGGATAAGGTGGAAAAAAATGTTGCTCAAATGGCATCTTGATTTTTATAAAAAAAGGTCACCTGAGGATATTGAAATGAAGAAAGGCAGTCTGATCATTGTGTATCATACTCCTTCCTGTCCTGTCATTTACATAATTAGAAACGTATTGTATCCATTGTCTGCTTTTATAGCCAGATGCCACTGGACAGCCCATCACATCCGGTTAGTGATTCAGGAGTTCAATTTTCATGGGACAAAGTTATCTAATTACAGTGTCACTAAACTTGTGCTAATTTTACAGCATTCATTTTTCAGTCCCTTATGGAGAGTGAGATTAGGAAACATCCAGAAAGAGCAAGTCAGGTCTCCTGTATGAAGTCTGCAGTCACTGGCTAATTTAAAATAGAACAACCACAAAGCCCAACCCACATACAATCCTGTTATCTTCTGCAGACTCTTTTTCTGTTAAAGCTGATACACAAGGATATTTATCCTTTCCTTCCTTGGCTAGAGCACCAGGGAATTTAAAGCTCTTTTTCATATGGTTTGTCACGAAGTAAGGGTAACTGATAGTTGATCTCCCTTCTCCTGGAGACAGAGCAAGCTAATGAGGTTTGATGACTGCCTCTGGTTAAAGAAGCAGGACTGCTGAACACACTAGTGACTCTATTGACCCCAGTAAACAGATTTTTATTGATAGCCTGTTGACATAACAAACTAAGAGTTTGTGATTTAAGCTTTTCTCAGCCCTTAAATAAATAAGACCTTTTCTAACAGTACTTATTTTACTATTGTCTAGGTTGTCTTGATTAAACACACCTACCACATTCCTGGAAGCTCTCTCATTGTTTTTTAGTTATTTACAAAATGTGCTTTTGTGTGTGTGTGTGTGTATATATATATACGTATATATATATATACCTATATATATATACCTATATATATAGGTATATATATATATTTTTTTTTTACTGCCCCTGCCCCATACCCAGCAAAACTCAGCAACATATAAAACCTGGGTGCTGTAATTGATTTTTCAATTTCAGTGGTGTTGAGAGATGGAAGAAAAAGGGTTACATCAGAACCCATCTGGAAACATTCTGCTCTAAATTAACCTACACTGGTGGGTAACAGTCGTTGCCTTGGTGAGCTTTATTGCCATTGCTGATGTAGCTTGCTCTAGCCAACCTACCACAAGGGACATTTAATGGGAGCCCTGTATTCAAGCCCCTGTTGGAAGAAATCCATAAAAGAGCAGAGATGTGAACCCAGCAATAAATCCTAGAGGCATTTGTGCTGGAGTCATGAAATGATACCAATAACTCCTTAGTAACACATTAAGGAGACAATAAAGGGAATTCACCAGGTTTTTTCTTTTATGTATTAGGGCTATTTTTAATGGAAACTCATCAAAAACACAACAGAGCATGTGACAGCAGCTGTATGCCCATTGCTTTTCATTTACTTGAGATTTTATCTTGAACTCTACTTTTATTCTGCCACTTATAACACATTATTTAAAACACCCTTGAAGATTGGTTCAGCCATACTCAAGGGCCCTAAGTGGGTTCATCAGCCTACAGCAAGCTCCACACTTGTGCTCATCCTTATAAAGTCGCTTCCTTAATCTCATCTCGTTTCCCTCAATAAGTCAGCTGAGTACTCAGCCAATCGGTATAGGCTGAGGTGTTCACCTTATATGTCTAGCACTGTGCTAAGTGTCACAAAGAATATGAGGAAGGAGACACACTGCTTCTATTTTCAGGGAGCTCAGAGGAAATTTAGAGATGCCCAGAATATAGGGACTTCCCTGGTGGTCCAGTGGTTGACTCCGTGCTCCCAATGCAGCATGGGTTTGATCCCTGGTAATTGTGTTTATATTTTCTGTTGGAAATTTTAGAGAATGTGATTAAGGTGATCTATGCCCAATGTATGAATCTCATCAGGTGAGCTATGCCCAATGTACGATGCATCAGTAACATCAGCATCACCTGGGAGCTTGTTAGA
>NW_020184876.1:0-2120 GCF_003031525.2 Neophocaena asiaeorientalis asiaeorientalis | reverse complement strand
TTTTTTTCCCCTAGTGTTCATAACTCCCCTCTACATTTGATGCATTGGGTTAGCCAAAAATTTTGACAGAAAAACCCGAACGAACTTTTTGGCCAAGCCAATATTTACTCTTTCTTACTCTTTTTCCTTCTTTTTTTCCTTATTTCCCTTTCCCTTTCTCTTTCCCTCCCCTCTTCCTTCCTCCATTTTGTCTTTCCTTCCTCTTCCCTCCCTTCCTTCCTCCACTCAGTTACTCTGTAATTTGCCTATTCTTTTGCATTAATCTGTTCCCTTTTAAAATTTAATCCACAAAATTCAAACTATCTCATTCATTGTCAGAAAACTTGATTCCAGTCTTAGTTTGGGTGTTCAATAGATATAGGAGTAAGGATTTTAAATATATAAGTCTTTTATTTATTCTCTTATTAGAGAGACAAGATGATAGCTTGAAACTTTTTCTATGAAAATAAAATAAATCAGTTATTAGGGTATTTAGGAAATATGACATGTAAGATCTGGAAATTTAGATATGCATCATTTGTGAAATTTTTGACTTTTCATTTACCTCTTTGACTTTTGCTGTGAGCCTTTCATTCATAATTAATATATTAATTAATTCTCTACCCAATTTTGAGGTTCCTGCTGTATGCAAGGCCCCACCCTAAGTATTAGGAGTACAGAAATAAATGGGAAACAGTCCCTACCCTCAAGAATTTACAGTAATATGGGGAGGCAGATAAGTAAACCATTACACTACAGTTCAGTATGAAAAATCAGGCAGGTACAGATACTGTTAAGAAATAAGTAATGAACTCTTCTTGGGGCTCAAGGAACACCTTTCAGAGAAGTCTGTTTTAAAAGATGACAAAGTTCTGCATTGGAAAACTTGTGTTTTTCTCAGGAAAAATATGGCCTCTTTTGTCAGTCACTTTTGAACAGTTGGGAAAATAAACATAAAATCTGTCGTTTCCCTCTAAATTTAAAAAATGTTTTATAAATTATGCTAGCAGAGAAAATGTACAAAGAAAAACCCTTAACTTAGAAGGAATTGACAATTGTGGATGTCACAGCTCCTCTGCTTTTAATTTCTCACTACCTTTTCTGCCTGACTTCATTGTTTCTTCCTGGAATTTGTATCTGGTGCAAGCCCTTACCACTCCAACCCCCTTAGCTTCCCTGACATCAGTGTAAACAAGTATTTTACCTTTATCTCAGTCAAAATGAAACAAGACACTAAGGAATATAGAACTCTAGTTTTGAGTGTCTTTGAACAGAATCTAGCCTAAAAATGGATGCTTAAATGTACCATATAACCCCCTGCCAAGTGGTCATTAGGCATCTGGAAACCTACAGCTACAGGTTACAACCACTGAGGAATTCTATTACATCTTCTATAAATATTGAGTGAAACATCTCCAATATTTCTTTAAAAAATGCACAAAAATTAAAGCAAAAAAGGAAAATGCAAAAGGGATGCAAGTGGGAGAAATCAAAACATACACTTATTAAATGTTCATTGAATGCACATTTTTATTCATCATTTTATTTAATTCTCACTCCCAGGATATTCTGCTCTTTAGTAAACAAATAGGCAAGCAAACAAAGAAAAAAATAAAGTGTGGTGATAAATAAAAGTTTGTGCACTTAGTAAATGTTTAATAAGTGTAAGTTTTTCTTCCTCCCACTTGCATCCCTTTTGAATTTCTTTTTTAATTTATTTTCCTAAGGATATAGGAAGTGAGGTTGGTGGGGAGATAGGTGGGTGGCAGGTGGCAGGAGGATTGTATGTAAAGTGTTTAACAAAGTTTCTTCCTCTGGGAAGGTTTAGGGTCTTCCTTACAAGCACTTATTTCACACAAGTGATGTGAGCAGTACTCCAGTTGACAAAGAAAAAGAAAGAAAAGGTAGGAAAGGGAAGGGAAGGAAAAGAAAAAGGAGGCCAGACCAGCGGACGCTGTGCCGGCAGTTGCAAAAGGATCCCTAGCGCTGCAGCTTCGGGAGGCGGCCCTCCCGAGAGCGGCGGCTGAGGAGACACCCAGCCCTCACTCCCAGCTCCCGGGCCGCTCGGCTCCCCGCGCTCTAGGGCCGACGGAGAGGGAAGCGGCGGAACAGTTTGAGGCTGGGGGCCCGCGGGGGCGGCC
>NW_020184875.1:0-2118 GCF_003031525.2 Neophocaena asiaeorientalis asiaeorientalis | reverse complement strand
CACACAGCTCACTATGAGTCAAGGCACAGCCTATAAATGAATGCACACTCACACACACATGGCCATGACTGAGTTCATATTCTATACCAGCACACTCACCTACATGTCTCACTAGGACACAATACGCACCTTAAACCAGCATACGTGGACACACACACGACTCACTGTGACTCAATTCAGCCTCAATACCTGAACAGACACACAGACGCCTCACTGGGACACAGACCCCAGCCTATATTAACAAATACACACACTCACAGATCGTGGTGACTCAATGTACAGCCTATATCAGCACACACACACAGCTCACTGTGACTCAATGCAGAGCTTATAACAGCACATATGCATGCACACACAGACACATGGCTCACTGTGAATAAATCCACAGTCTTTAACAGCATACACACACAAAGCTAATTGTGACTGAATGCACAACCTATACCAGCACACACACACACACACTGACACACCTCAATATGACTCAATGCACAGCCTATACCAAAACACACACACACATACACACATCACTGTGACTCAATGTAAGACCTATACTGGTGCACACACACACACACACAGCCCTCATTGTGACAATGCATAGCCTATGGGACTAGAGAATCACACACAGAAACACACATGTCTCACTGTCAGTCATAGATAAGCCTATAACTGCACACACATGCACACTCACACATATACCTCACTGTGACTCAATGCTTAGCCTATACCAAGACACACTTATGCACACACACACACGGCTCACTGTGACTCAATTCACAGATTATAACAGCACACATGCATCACAAACACACATGGCTCACCGTGACTCTATCCACATTCTCTAACATCACACACACACACCTCACTGTGATTCAGTGCAATCCTCCACAACACACATACACACAAACGGCTCATTATGACTCAATGCCCAGCATACACCTGTACAGACATGCACACACCTCACTGTGAGTCTTTGCACGGCCTATACCAGTACACACACTCACACCTCACTGTGACTCAATGTCCAGCCTACACCTGCACACATATGGACACTCACACACACCACAGAGTGACTCAATGCTCAGCATATACCAGCACACACGTATGCACACACACACATATGGCTCACTGGGACTCAATGCACAGTATCTAACAGCAAACACACAGTGACACGGCTCTCTTTGATTTACTGAACAGTGCATACCAGGACCATACACATTCTCACAGTTCACTGTGCATCAGTGCAAATCATATACCACACACACACACACAAACACAGACAGAGCACTATGAATCAAGACATAGCGAATACAGCACAACCCTCACACTCACACACACATCTCACCTTGAATGAATGCACAGCCCATACAAGCACACAAGCATGCACACACACATGGCTCAATGTAACTTAATGCACAGTATCTAAATGCACACAGACACACACACAAGCCTCACTGTGACTCACTGCACAGCCTATCAAAGCACACACACATACACATGGATCACTGTGACTAAATGCACAGGCTATACGAGCACACACACACACGCAGCCACAGACATGAATGGCTAACTCTATCTCAATGTACATCTTAAACTGGCACACAAACACATATATATACACCACTGCACCACGCTGTGACTGAGTGGTCAGATTATTCCAGCACACACACAAGAACACAGCTCACTGTGACTCAATGCATGGTCTATACAAGCAAACACACAAAACAGCTCACTACGTGTCGATGCACAACAAATATCAGCATGAAGACAAACACACACACACGGCCCTGACTCACCTAATAGTCTATATCAGCACACACACACATACAGCTCACTGTGACACAATACCCAGCCTACTCCTGAACACACACACACAACTCACAGTGACTGAATGCACACAGTATACCAACACAGACATACACACATGAATCAAGTCATGGCTCACTGTGACTCAATCCCCACCTTATACCTGCAGACACATGCACACTCACACACACATTTCACTGTGACTCAATGCACAACCTATTCCATCACACACATATGCACACCCACACACCACTCACACTGACACAATGCACACTATGTAACAGCACACACACACAAACACACACTCACAGCTTG
>NW_020184874.1:0-2117 GCF_003031525.2 Neophocaena asiaeorientalis asiaeorientalis | reverse complement strand
TGAATACACGGTGCATCCTCCCTCCACCACCACGCCACCCTCACCCACCCACCTCGCTCCCTGGGCAGCTGCCCCCTGCTCCAGCCTCCCCGGCCCCCCCGGCCCCAAGTGCTCCTTGAGAAAGTGTTAGGCCAGTCACCGCCACGGTGCGCGCGGCCCCTCCGGTGGCTGTCCGTGCCCTGCACACCGGCCAGCTGGGCCCGGCCTGGACGGCTCCGCCTCCACGGCCACAGCCACAGGCCAGCGCCCTGGGTCTCACGGCGAGGCCGTCCCTGACCCGTGGCCTCCATCCGTGGGTCCTGCCGCCTTGGCCTGGTTCTCCCGCCACGTGCGATGGCCTGATGGGAGGGCAGGCCTGGGGCCCGGCTGGCTCACCCCGCTGCCCGCACCCCAGTGGGGTCGGAGTGCTCAGCCAGGACTTGCTGTGGGTGGACAAGCAAGGCCCCTCTTTACCGCTCCAACTTGGCGGCCGCCTCCAGGACCCTCCCTCCCTCCTTCCTTCTCATACCTACAGACCCATCTGCAACTGACCTTCCTTGCAAGAGGCACTGAGAGTCTCACTTCTGCCCCCCACGCTGCGGCTACCACCCTGGTGGGACCCACCACTGCCAGCCTCCGCCCTGCGCTCCACCGCCTGTGCCCGCGCCACCATTTGAAATATCCCAGGACGTGCCGTCCTCTGCTCAAGACCTCCCCCCGGCTCCCTCCTCACTCAGGGACCCACAGCCCCTGGGGACTGGCCACCCCCTCCCTGAGCCTCCCCGCTCTCCCCCTTGAGCCTCCCCTCCAGCCACACTCAGACCGCGAAGCCCAGCTCCCCGCAACTCGCGCCCGGTGCAGACCCGCCTCACCCAGCGCCTGTGCCAGAGCCACAGCCGTATCCTGGTGCCCAGGTGAGTGGCTCAGAGCAGGCAGCCGGGCCCCTGCCCCGCTCAGGAGACCCCGCAGGGGACCTCCCCTGGGGCCCAGGCTGGGTGGGGGCCAGGGCATGCCGGAGGCCCTGGGAGGAGGCTCGGCCTATGGTACCACTCCATCCCGGTCCCTGCCGTGCCCGGACGTGCTCGTCCATCCCCGCCCCGGGAGGAGGAACTGGGCACCTGAGGCCTGTTCCCACCTCTGGGCCAATTCCCTGCCGGCCACTCAGAGCTGAGCTGCCTCCCCTATGAAGTGGGCATAAATCCTCCCCCCACATGCTGTCCAGGGAGACCACAGGGACACAATGCCCAGCACAGGCCCTGGCACACTCGTGGGACATCAGGGGACAGTAACAGAGGGTGCGTGGAGAGCCCCCCGCCGGCCTGCTGAGCCAGGGCCTCCGCTGCATTCAGGATGCCTCCTGTCGGCCCACGAAGCAGGTGCTATTATGGGACTGTGTGCATCAGGGTCCCCTGGGGTTTGATGGGCTAATTCACACTGGAGTGTGAGTGACTCACAGGTGTCCCCCCACACAGCAGAGAGAAGCCAGAGTGGGCACAGCTCACCCCAATGAGGGAACAGGGAGTGGGCAAGGTGTCTCTGCAGGCAGGGGCTTCTAGGAGCCCCTGAAAACTCCTCAGACTGGCCGTCGTGCTCCCCAAACCATGCATTCCAGGCACAAGCGCTGCTGAACCACACGTCACACATCCAGGGTGCCTACCTCCCACCTCCGCCTACTGACCTCTGACCCACAGACCAAGCCTCGTGCTGAGCCTCCTCTTCCAGGGAGCCTGCCTGGATAAGCCGTGAGTTCCTGAGCGCTGCACCTGGCTCCTCCAACAGGTCCTACCCTGCCGCCGTGCTGGGGCTCCCTTCTTGGGTCCTACCTCACCCAGCGGCTGGAGCTCATCATGACTCCCAAGCAACCCCTCACCCCCACTATCCCAGCCCTGGCAGCCCTGCCTCCTTGCGCCAGCCCAGAGGAACCACCGGTGACTCAGAACACAGGCGCCCTCTCCTGCCTCCAGGCCTTGATCTTGACCAGTCCCTCTGACCACACACCCGCCTGCCCCCTGGCTGACTCAGCCTCGTCCTTCGGGGCTCACCCGGGGCATTGCCATCTCCAGGAAGTCTCCTCAATCTCCTGCTCTGTGCCCAGCCCCCTGAGCTGAGACCTGAGTTTCCTCTGCCGCCCCCGACCC
>NW_020184873.1:0-2117 GCF_003031525.2 Neophocaena asiaeorientalis asiaeorientalis | reverse complement strand
GTATATCTGAAACTAACACAATATTGTAAATCAACTATACTCCCATATAAAATTAAAAAAATTTTTTTACAGTTTCAGTATGTCCCTTCTTGGAGAAACCAGAACACATACATCAATGCAAAAAATGTCTCGCACCAAGTCTTGACGAGCAAAAAGGAGGTCACGTGTCAAGGCAGGAGGTAAACGTCCCATGGAATTTCTTCCCTCCACTGAAAGTCATGCGCAATCTCATTATGTTCTTATTCTAAGAAGCAATAAGAATTTTAAAGCAATTTCTTTCCCTTGTTTCTCAGAGTTGATAACTCTCCGGCTCCAAATCCTCAGACTGGAACAGGACAATGTGCCCATTGCTCAACACCCAGACACCCTAAGTTTTGGTCCAGACATGCTCAAGTGAGAGTCCTCAAATACTTGAGACAGAGGAGACAGGGCAAGCGTTCAGAGACCTACATGTCTGCCTAAGACAACTACACATCATTTTATGTACACGAGAAGAGATTTACATGCACAAGAAAAAAACCTTTGAGGAAACTGTGACAAAGTTCATGAGAATCTATTGAATTAATTTTTCCTCCAAAGAACAAAGAACTCCTTGAGGATAAGTTGGGTACCTTTGTAGCCCCCCATCTTGACACTCAAGGTCCCTTTCCCCTAAAGCATGGTTTCTCACACCTTTGGGTGCTACAAATCCCAGAGACCTTGTTAAAATGCAGATTCTGATTTGTGGGTCTGGGCTGGGGCCCAAGATTCTGCATTTCTAACAAACTCCCAAGTGATGCTGACGTCGCTGGTCTGAGGACCACACTTTGAATGGCACAGTCCTAAAACAGGGATTTGTTAGTGATCATAGGAACCTGATAGAATCCTCTTATTGATATTTTCAGGGGTTTATTTTGTTTTGTTTTGTTTGTTTTTTAGTATACACTAATAGTCTCTGAATACAAAGATGCTATCAACAGTGATGGTGGGCCTGGACCCGATTGAAGGAGGACAGAAGTGGGACAGAAATACTATTTCCTGTATTCTATTTGTACTTTGTGATTCATGAGCTACGAGAAGGTATACCCATTCCAGAAATTAAATAAATAAATTTACAACAGGGAGAAAAAAGAACAAGAATTCATCTCCTATGTCTGGTTTGCTCCTAGGAAGTAAAGCAGGCACCAGTATAATCTGTCACAACATTCTGATTCATTCTTTAACTTGGTAAGCAAAGCCAGATCCGTTGTGTGGAGACATAATTAGTATCCAGGAAGCACTAGGCTTGATCACAAGGGTCCCTCGTCTTGTCCTGCAGCTGTTGATGGTGAGCCCTGTCACTGAGATCTGAGGCGGTTTCAGTGACTAATAACTGATGGAAGCCTGCGTACTTCAACGCGAGCACGTATCTAGGATATAATTCATCAACAAGATAAAGAAGCCTGTTAAGGTTACAGCTCCTTCCAAGTCCTGGCTTTTCTAGCATCAAGCACAATCAAAGCAAAGCTGTTAGGGTTGGGAAGAGGACTGACACATATGCGGCACTAAAGGCTGAGTGGGAAAATGTACATTTCAGATGGGGGGGGAATCCGTCCTTTCATTGAACAACAGATTTTCAAATACATTTTCAGACAGTGATTTGTTAAGCTTACGATTAATTTGTAAGTAGAAAACAATTTTAAAGTGTGTTTATAATTGTAGGATATTTACTGGTAAACTTTTTAATGAAGTATGGTATACAAAGAATACCACACAAATCCTAAGTGTAGAGATCAATGAAATTTCACAAAGTGAACACACCCAAGGAAAAGAATCAAGAAATGAAACATTATCAGAACCCCAGAAAGCATTCATTATGCTTCCTTCCAGCCACAAACCCCTACCCCAAGGTAACCCCTATTTTGACTTCTAATAGCACAGTACTTTTGCCTGGTTTTGACCTTTACGAGATGGAATCATACACTATTATATTTGTAAGATTTTAATTAGCACTTTCATGATACCCTTTTCTAATCAGTAAATTGTACATCTTTGTCTCTATACTCAGAAAGGGTGGCCATGAGTGTCTGGCTGATTAAGTCATCAAAGTATCAATACATTCCTAAACCACTGTGTTGTGGTTTTTTTTTTTTTTTTTT
>NW_020184872.1:0-2115 GCF_003031525.2 Neophocaena asiaeorientalis asiaeorientalis | reverse complement strand
GGAGGCGCCGAGTGATGCCACCGGTACCCTGGTCCCGGGGAGACGAAGGGCAGCTGGAGGCGCGTGATCCGGAGTCTCCGCTGGAGCCAAAGCGTGGGGGCCAGGGCTACTACTCCCGAGGGCTAGTCTCCTGGAACCGCTGGTGTTCAGGCCCTCGTAGCGAATCCTAGAGTTTCACCGCGCCTAGGCCAGCCGCCTTCCTTTAAAGATGTAACCCCCTCTTTCCTCCCCCAAGCCCTCGCATACCCGAGGGGAGACCCGCGTCCCAAACCACAGCCCCACCTGGGAACCAAGCCCCAGCTGGAACCTCCCAGTCTGATTCCTTCTGCCAGGCTTTATCCCGGAGTTTACAAACACCCCGAGCAGCACACTCCCTTAATTCTGGAGGATTGATTCTGGAACGGAGGGCGGGGGGTGTGCAGTTGCACTCGCGCGATACTGCCCGGGGTCGGCGGCTACGTGAGGAGCCCTCAGTTACCTGCTTTAAGTTTTCGGAGTTGGGAGGGGGCTGGATGTGGCAGTTGGGAGGCCACAGCGGAGGGATGCTCTGTTGGGCGCTGGGGCTGCCGGGCAGATGAGCAACCGCCATCCCATCCCCCCTCCCCCAAACGCAGGAAGCTCCAAACTTTCTCCTTTCCCGTAGGAGATAATTGTGTTGGGATGCTCGATTCACTTTCAAGCCCGAGATTCTTGATTGCTCTCGTGAAGCAAATGTCTGGCTGCGAGGGAGGGAAGGACTGTCCCCTGCCGTGTCTCATTTACATGAAGGCAGTGGAGGTTTCTGTCTGAGAGAGAGGAGAGGTCTAGGCAAACAAAAACTTTCTTCAAGGCCTAATTCAAACTTATTACTGTAGCAGGTTTCTTTTTTCACTCCAGAGCTTGGGGTAGATCACCGGTTTCCAAACACCCATCTGGCAACCAGTGCCCATTGCTGATGTTTTCATGGGTCCCCAGGGAAAGGCAAAGAGAAGGATGTATCCTGTGTCACACACAGGAGTATATCATTGCCAACAGCCCCCTGCTTCCCAAGGACTGTCCTTTAATTTGAAATTATGTCTTTTTTATTTTTGGTGGGAAAACTTTTTAATAATTTGTAATGATAATAGAGAGTGGTTTTCATTTTGAGCAAAAGAAAAAGTCTGGCAGTCCTATATACATTTTACCTTCTCTTTTTGTTTTCTTTTTAAATCATAATGATCCTAATAATCTGTGAAATCCAAAAGTTTGGGGACTGCTGAAGGAGATGACTTCTTAGTTTCCTTACAGTTTGACATTCTGATTCTAGTAAAACCTTAAATACTTCCAGTTGCAAATAATTCTTTCAATACATTATTTTCCATTTGCGTTGTGATTTCTGTTTTTCAAAGTTTGTATACATCTTTCATCTGTGTGTTTAATCCATCAGGAAATAGACTTCTAATTTAAGGGGGCTCACTTCAAACAAGTCCCTGGCAGGCTGACAGCCCCCATCCCAGGGTTATCTGCTCTCCTTATTATCCCCTTGCCGAGGGCCTCCAGACAGGACCCGAAGATGTGGCCTTCCCACATAACCAGGGAAGGGTTTCTCTGGGGTGAGGCCCTTGATCTTTGCTAAGAAGGAGGGAGGAGTGTGGCATTGATCGGGCTGTGGAACTGGAGTCACGTTTGCTATCATTGTTTATTAAAAGGAAAAAAATCAAATGTTCTTCTGGTGAATGTCCTGCACGCTAGAATGCTGGAAATCCTAGGAGAGCCCTTTATCCTATTTACTGCACTCCTCTTGGCAGCACTCCCTCCCCCCATGATTCCGTGGTCTATGCTGGGGCTGTTGGAATTTGGCCTTGGGTTTGCAGCCCTCCTCAGGTAACCAGGCAAAGGTTCAGAAATGCAAACGGGGTTTGGTGTGTCGGCTGCTGTTTACCCTAGGTATTTACACTTTAGCGCCATCATCCTTGAATTAGGGGGACTTTCAATAAAGGGGATTGAGGCAGAAGAGGGCAGGGCCTAATTAGCTCTAATTAGTATTCCTCTCCTGCTTGTTCTCCATGCTTATTTAGCTACTGAGGCAACGGAGAATTAAAATATCTAAGTAGTTGGCAGAAGGCCCTTTGTGCCTGCCTACCCTGGTAACTACTT
>NW_020184871.1:0-2096 GCF_003031525.2 Neophocaena asiaeorientalis asiaeorientalis | reverse complement strand
GCCACAACTAAGAGTCCGCATGCCGCAACTAAGAAGTCTGCGTGCAGCAACTAAAGATCACACATGCTGCAACGAAGATCCCACCTGACGCAACTAAGAGCTGGCACAGCCAAAATAAATATTAAAAAAAATTTTTTTAATAAGTAAAATAAAATTCCCTCTGTAACGCTGCCATAACATTTAGCATGCTTCTCACAGGTGAATCCTTCCAGCAATAGAGAAAACAGAGTCATGAAGGAGATCAAACGCTAAAAACCTCTTGGAAAAGAAACTGTTTTTTACTAAATACAATACCAAAGCAGCATAGTAATCACGATCCACACTCATTCTGTAAAATAACAATAATAATGGTAAAGGGTGGTGCCTTTCCGTTCAGTTTTCTCTTAGCACTTTTATTTAAACGCAATCATAAAGAGTGTATTTTTGAAGATGAAAAGCAACTTTCATAAAAATGAAAATGACTGTGATTCTCTCACCACTAGTCAAAAACCTTTCAGACTAAGATAAATGGCTCGAAGCCATTAGAAAAAAATTATTGCCAACTTATGTGTGCCTAAGCCCCCCTACTTTGCATTTTGATTCATATTTAAAATATTGATTCCATCAAAGGCAGGAACAGTTAGTGTCAGCAAGAAGATGATGGAGAAAATGAAGTCAAAGGCGAACAATGTAAACAGTGGATTTATTTATTTACCCTTAGGTGAAGGTGCCATATTTCACTTCTATTGAACACTTACTCAATTTATTTTATTAATTTAATCCTTCTAAAGTACTACTTCACACTCTGAGGCAATTTCAGATCAAACAGATCACTGTGTACTTGTTGAATTCATGGTGAACGATACATGAATTTATAATCCAGAATGATTCATAATTGAGTGAGCTACCTTATTTTACTCCCCTATTACAGGAGAGGTTCACAATGAAAGACGATAATGTTCAAGGAAGAAATGTGAAAAATATTCTCAAAAGTTGAACTATATGATAATAATGTCTAGTGGAGATGAAATATTTAGTGTCCATATTTAGGTTCTCCATCATGTATAATGTGGTCGTGTAAGGGGTGTCTAATGCTGATGAGAATTTCACTTTGACCTGGCAAAAATGAAGTAAGCAACATACAGTATTTCATCCATTATGTCCGTTTTCACAGTGAAGGATGGGTTCTATAATACTTTTTTTCCATCCAATGTCAAGGTCTTAAAAACAAATTTTGAAAGCATTTAAGAGGTTCTTTTAATGGCTGTATTTAGTAACAAATGACAGATATCTATTAATGCAAGTACATCTTATATAAAATATTTTAATATGGATTTTAGGTGATAGTATATTCTTATTAACATCACATGTAAATTGACACATCCGAGCAGCTCTTTTAGATGAAAGATCCATTTAGTCCCATCTTCAAATTATGGATTGATACAATATTCTACGCCGTAATGGTTCCAAAAGTATTGTTAGCACTATGTATTATTCATGTTTTCAGGTACCATTGTTTCAGCTCATAATAGAGTATCTCACAATTGTGAGTGAAGCTTATAAAGAACTGAAGAAAACTACTTAACTGTGGTATTTTAATAGGTCACCTAGGTGGCCCTGAGGACATGTGGGCATGAGAACTGTAGCAGTCCTTGGCACTGGGCTCAAATTTGAGAAAATAAAACATTTCAGCTCTGAATGATCTAGTTCTATCACATAAGTGCAATGTATTTAAGGTGGTATTTTTAAAGGTGCATATAATCATCAACTATTATGGCTATTGTGGGGAATTCAAACTGTAAATTAAACTGTTTCATTGAATTAAAATGAACGTGGTTTAAATAGAGGCCAATATATGTCCATTCAGAATAAAACAAATTATACTAAGTAGTTATGAAATCTAAACATTATAAAACTTGCTTCTCAAGCTTGCCCATGCATACAATATCCCCTGGGCATCCTGTTCACATACAGATTCTAATGCAGGAAAGCTGGGACAGGGCCTGAGATTTTGCATTTCTCACCAGCTTCCAGAAGATGCTGATTGGTGGTTCAAAAATCAAAAAAGGATTGGGAGGAGGGCTTCCCTGGGGGCGCAGTGGTTGAGAGTCCACCTG
>NW_020184870.1:0-1884 GCF_003031525.2 Neophocaena asiaeorientalis asiaeorientalis | reverse complement strand
CACACACACACACACACACACACACACACACAAAGAATATATGCACCAATCAAATGCAGTAGCTAAGATAATCTTCCAGCCATCAAGTTGTTAAATTGGGAAATTTATTTTTCAGTTTATAAGTCATTCAACCTTACACTTAGACTCCAGACAGAAAATTATGTTCAGGAGGTGCCCCTGAAAGTTGTTCTGTTTGCTGTTAAGGTTAGCCAGCTATGCAGTTGGGTGAAAAGTATTTCCTGTTCCATCGCTTGGATTGTTGAGTAAGTGCTACCACTTCTTCTGTCTCTGTTTCTGGTCCCTTCTCTTCTTTATAATACTACCCTAGATTTTTAATCCATCTTATTTTTAGATGTTAGATAGTATCTTCCCCAAATGCCCACCACACACCACAGCATAGGTGGGCCTCTAATTGCATGAGACCAGTAGAATAGTACAGACCTATCTCTAGGGTCCATTCCTCAGAAATTGATTTTATAAAATGACCTTAGGGGGACATACCCTGCCGTGAAATAATTTGAGTTTTACTTGTGCTCACTTTATGTAGAAGATGGTGATAATTGTCAACCTAATATTGGTTCTTCAATCTCTTCCTTGTTCAGGGTGGCAATGTACCCAGCTAAAAATAGTCGATTGTAGGTAGACATGGCCTTGGGACACAATTCTAGCCAATAAAAATGGCTGAGGATAACTGGGAAAGTTTAGATTTCTTGATAGATACCATTCCTTCCTGTTTGACCTTCTTTCTTCTTGCAATGGAAGTGAGATGAAGGTGTGGCAGCTATATTGTAACCAAGAGGTGGCCAGCATGATTATAGAAGAATATTGGAGCATGAAAAAAAGAAAATGTCTAGGTTCTCGAGTTATTGTTAATCAGTTGGAAGAGACTTGGACTCACTACCTCTGCCTTTTTTAATGATTTGGTCAAATTAACCTTATGTGCTTAAGTGACAGTAGACATTTGGCTATTATTTGTAGCTGACTCTTTCTGCAGTTAACATACAGTATCAGTCAGTGTTCTCCAGAGAAACAGAACTAATAGAGATATATTATAAGTAATTGATTCATATGACTGGGGAGGCTGAGAAGTCCCACAATCTACCGTCTGCAATATGGAGACCCTGAGAGCTGTTGGTGTAGGTCCTAGTGCAAGAGCAGGAGAAGACCAGTGTTCCAAGTCAAGCAGTCGGACAGATGGTAAATTCTTCCTTCCTCTGCTTTTTTTTCTTCTAATCAGTCCCTCGATGGATTAAATGATGCCTATCTACATTTGGGAGGGCAATCTGCTTTAGTCAGTCTACCAATTCAAATATTAATCTTGTCCATAAACACCCTCACAGACATACCCTGAAATGTTTAACAAAATATCTGAGCAACATGTGACCCAAATTAACATATAAAATTAACGGTCACACATACCTTACACTGCAGTAATAATTTCAGGTAACCATATGTGTTCTCTGGGGGTTGCTTTGGAGGTTGGGTAAGTGCTTGATGGAGTAAAATGGTCAGGAGACTGTTCTTTCTGATTCCTCCCTTCTGAGCACGTGGACCCACAATACCACCGGAGATCACTCTTTGTTTTCCCCACTTACCCTTCCCTCCTTTCAGTTATTCTTTCTTGTTTTCTCAGCCCTCTTTCCCTCAATGTTTCTTTCTTACTTCCTAAAGGGTAAACAGAAAAATTAGAGATACTGAATTGGGGGTAGATGTATCTTAGTTTGGGTTTCTCCAAAGCAGACCAGACCTTGAGACAAAAATATGGTACAAGTAGTTTATTTGGGAAGTGATTCTAGAAAACACCTGTAGAGATGTGAGGAAGTGAGACAGGAAAAGGAAGAAAGCAAAGGAAGGGCTTCCCTGGTGGCGCAGTGGTTGAGAGTC
>NW_020184869.1:0-2105 GCF_003031525.2 Neophocaena asiaeorientalis asiaeorientalis | reverse complement strand
GAAACAGATGATAAAACCACACATCTCTGGATGAATGTCATAATTATATTATATTATAGGGGCACAGTTTGTGATGAGGCTGAAAGATGCTGAGTCTGAGCTGGGTCCCTCTATAACCATGCCCTCGTTTCTCGACTCTTCCACACAGCTCCTGGGCAACGTGCTGGTGGTTGTGCTGGCTGAGAACCTGAAAAATGAATTCACCCCGGAGTTGCAGGCTGCCTATCACAAGGTGGCGCCTGGTGTGGCTAATGCCCTGGCCCACAATTACCACTAAGCTCCCTTTCCTGATTTTCAGGAAAGACCTTTTTGTCCTCAGAGCCCAAAATCTGGATACAGAAAAATAAAGAAGAGTTTTGAGCATCTGGTCTCTGCCTAATAAAAACATTTATTTTCATTGCACTGGTGTATTTAAATTACTTCACATCTCTCACTCAGATGTCTCTCACACGGGAGGGCAGGCATTTAAGTCATAAAGAAATAAGGGGCTAGTTGAGACCTTGGGAAAATATATCTCTATCTTGGACTCCATGACAGGAGTTGTTGTAAACAGCTAATATAAGTGGAAAACAGACTCTGCTGCTTATTCTTACTTTCCCTTAAAGAATTCACGTTGCAGTTTGATTTGGGAGTTAGATCATTGCTATGTTTTATTTAAACCAATTATTTTATTTAGCCTTCCTTGTAAATGTCTTCTCTCTCTTTAATTGTCCAGAACCTAACAGCCATAATTCCACTAAGTTCTTCTGCCTAAAGACACTACTGTTCTTCTAAGATTTTCCTTATGTATTTTACTGTCCTTATTGCTCCTCCTCCTTTGACCGCTCTTATCCTAGTTTCCTCTGTCATCTTATAAAGATCCGCATGAAGGACAGAAACCAGGGGGAAGTAGATTTGCTACCTCTTCCCTTGTATTGTAATACTGTGATAAATATAGGACTGAAGACAATGTAAAAAGGGGCTTTTGTGGCTTGATATTCACTGCTGTCTTGTAATTCTTTCATGGTCTTACACCAAATGGAATTCCATTCTCCTCAAGATGGTTTAACATCTACATCCAGAAGTGATTGGAGGTCTGCTCTCTTCCTTATCCTGTCTCTGATGGTTTCTCTGCCTTTGTAGTTATTAACGTAGTGTTACCAGCAGCAACACATGCTAATTTAATTTTATTATTCAATAGTCACTTATGTGGATGCTTGATTCTGGAAATAATATATAAATTTCAAGTAATCCTTGTCCCCTGCTGCATCCCAATTCTGAATCTAGTTGGGAAGATTCTGAAGGTAATGCATCTAACAAGTGACTATAAATGAGTGTGTACAAGGCTTTATGAGATCAGAGAGTGAAGCTCTTGGTATGAAATGGGTGATAAAGATAAGTAGATACTTGTCCAAAAGAGAAGAGGAAAAAAACCAGAAAAGAAAGGGAGGATAACATACGCCAAATCATCGATGAATAATGTGTTTGTGTATTCTGAGAATTTCAAGTAAATAAGAAAGAGAATTGAAGCAAAACTGCCTGGAATGGAATAGAATAGAATAGGCTATGAATATGAATTTGAACAGAAGAGTATATGAATTTTGGTGAACACTGTGGGGGATATATTTAAAATTAAAAACTCACAAACAAGAGGATACAGTCTCATTATTCATGAGATGCTTGCACTGCTAATTGACAAGTAAAGTAAGATAGTATAACAGTTCAGAACATAATTTTGAAATCAGACAGCCTGGATTGAAAAAAAACTCTGCTACTTATTAGCTCTGACCTTGTGAAAAATTAGCTAACTTTGCTGAACTTCATTTTTCTTACCTGTAAAATACCCAAAATGATATCATTCTTAAGGTGTGATTTTAAGGATTAAATGAGATAAAGTGCACAAAAAAGTTCATTGCAACATCTGGCACTTCACATAGCCTGACACACAGCTCAGCAAATGTAAACTAAATAGTATTTTTGTTATAATTATTATGAATAATATGGGTAGAAGTGGCATCATTGACACTGATGACGATACCTGAAAGAATTGTCTCATTAAAGAGAAAAAACATAACCAAAAATATTATTTTTTAAAAAATTTATTTATTTTTGGCTGCGTTGGGTCT
>NW_020184868.1:0-2108 GCF_003031525.2 Neophocaena asiaeorientalis asiaeorientalis | reverse complement strand
AAAAAAAAAAAAAAAAAGCAGTATCTGTATGTTATTTCAAAATAAGAAAGTAAGTACTAGAAGACCTAATTTTAATGATTAAAAATTACTGGCTAATGAGAGGGACCCGGGAGTGAGGAAGGATGCAGCAGGGGACTGCTGCTTTTAATATAAGCCTAGTCATATTATTTGACTGGTTTTTAATTATGAAAAATATCATGGAGTATATTCCTTTTAAAAAACTCCCAACTATTCACCACCCAATCTTTTTGATGTTTATAAAATGTACATTGTTTCAATTAAAAAATCTAAATTAAATTTAAAAGATTAAATAAGATTATCTGTGGAATGCATAGCATAGAACCTATACTAGACAACCAGGAAATATTAGTTTTGTCCGTGTTTTACAAATCTAATTTATCTTGTAGTCTCAGTTATATATTTGCAGGAATGGATCTCATGGAGGTTTGAGGCTTAGTCCTGCTAAGGGATACTACACCTGGGAATTTAAACTTCAATTCATCCCATCTGGCAGTAAATGCTCAAAAATGATCTGGGTTTGGGGATTGTTTTATACTACTTATTTCTACCCACAGAACAGGCGAAGGCCAAAGTGTCCAGAAACAACCAGGAGGGCCAGAGGCTTATGAAGACCACCAAGAATGGGAAGAGGCTGCTTCTCAAAGGACCTGGCAAAGATGCACACAATCAACTAGAGTCATCTGGCGGCCTTCATGGATCCCTGAGGAAACTTTCCCCTTGACTGGAGTGTGCTGTGTGGCCCCTGCTCTGTTAGCTGTCTGTGTCCACATCCTTTGCTCCCGTCTATTGATGCCTTTCCAAACATTATCACTCCTGTAGCAACCAAACAGAGTCAGCTCTTGAATATTCAGGGAGAAAAAAAGAATTTACAGATAATCCCAAAAATTCATTTTTCATTGTATTTAAAATTTCTACCTATTCTATACCCTCTGCAATAAGATCTGTTAGCAAGTTAATATCAAGAACTTAAATTTTATTATTTATCCCTGCCCTTCACATAGCGTAGGTGCTAAAGGTAATTTTTTCAAAGTGAAAACAAGGGCAATAGGAAATATAGAATCTGAATGGTCCACAAACTAGCCGGGTATATATTTTATTATCCACAAAGAGATTCAAGATGAAATTTTGCCTTGATGAACCTCATGTAAATTCTTTTCAGTGCTTATTCTCACATTTCAGTAACACTATATTTTACAGCTCAAGTTCTATAAGTGGGTATTTTAATATTTATAGGCTATTTTCACTCTTAATCTCTTTAAACTAAGCTACAAAACATACTGTTGGGTGATTTATGTTCAAGGCACTCTGCTAGGTGCTGTGTATGAGGAGGTGGAGACAAAATGTGTTAGATTTATGTCTATACTTGCTTAGGAATGTAAAAGTTAACTTCAAACTAAAAACGGCACCTGCATTTTAAAAAATAGTTTGACAAGATACATCCCTCACTTTTATTAACAGTAATTTTGTGAATTCTGGCTATGCTGAGTTGTAGCTCTCAGCTTGGCTTTAGTGAGTGTTTTCATTTCCAAGTTCTGCCAAAACAAAGCATCACAAATTGGGTGGCTTAAAGTGACAGAAATCTGTTGTCTCACAGTTCTAAGAGGAGAGCAGTCCAAAATCAAGATGCCAGCAGGGCCATGCTCCCTCTGAAACCTGAAGGAGAATCCTTCCTTGCCTCTTCTTAGTTTCTGGTTGGTTGCCAGAAATCATCAGTGTTCCTTGGCTTACAGCTACTTAACTTCAAACTCAGCCTTCCTCTCACATGGCCTTCTCCCTGTATGTGTCTGTGTCGTCACATGGTGGTCTTCTTATAAGGCCACCAGTCATATTGGATTGGGGACCCACCCTACTTTAGTATGACCTCAACTGGTTCCATCTGCAGTGACCCTATTTCCATTAATAAGGTTGCATTCCAAAGTACTGGGGGAGTTAGAACTTCAACATATCTTTTGCGGGGGGGGAGGTAAAACTCACCCCAGAACAGTGAATAAACATCCTGAGATACCGATGTTAATGAGTCTGTTTACAGAGCCAAAAAGTGGTGAATCTTGGGAGTTCCCTGGTGGCCTAGTGGTTAGGATTCCGGG
>NW_020184867.1:0-2096 GCF_003031525.2 Neophocaena asiaeorientalis asiaeorientalis | reverse complement strand
GCCATTCTGACAGATGTGAGGTCATATCTCATTGTGGTTTTCGTTTGCATTTCCCTGATGAGTAGTGATGCTGATCATCTTTTCATGTGCCTGTGGCCAACTGTATGTCTTATCTGACAAAACGTTATTCAGGTCCTCTGCACACTTTTTAATCAGGTTTTTTTTTTTTTGAAATTGAGTTGTGTGAGTTCTTTATGTATTTTGGATAACAACCCATTAATGGATATATCATTTGCAAATATCTCCTTCCATTCAGTTGGTTGCCTTTTCATTTTATTGGTCATTTCTTTTGCTGTATAAAAGATTTTTAGTTTGATATAGTCTCACTTGTTTATTTTCTATTTTGTTGCTTGTGCTTATAGGTATCATGTCCAAAAAATCATTTCCAAGACCTATGTCAAGGAGCTTTTTTCTTATCTTTTTTTTTAGGGGTTTTGTGTTTTTTCAGTCTTATATTTCAGCTTTAATCTATTTGGAGTTAATTTTTGTGAGTGGTGTAAGGTAGGGGTTTTATTCTTTTACATGTGGATATCCAGCTTTCCCAGCACCATTTATTGAAGAGACTATTTTTTTCCCCTCCATTAAGTATTCTTGACTCCCTTGTCAAATATTAATTGACTCAGCTCTCATCTTAAACCGAATTCTGTGACCCATGCATACTGCATTATACAATTTGGGGCTTATGAAGATTTTTGTAGATTAAATGCAATTTTGCAGAGAGAGTGAGAATAACTCAACAGTTTCAGAAATTGTTGTTCCTAGAACAGTTCTCAGGGTAGAGGAGGACTGTACTGTATGTCCTCACAGGCTGTGTGCTGTAATTGAATGACACCCCCCTGACTAATTCCATGGGGTCCTCAAACTATGGCCAATGGACTAAATACAGCCATCACCTCATTTTGTAAATAAAGTTTTATTCAAGCACAACCACATTTATTGATATGTGGCCTATAAGATAAAAATATTTAATATGTGTCCCTTTATAGGAAAAAAAAGAAAAAAAAACCCCATCCTCTGCCTTGGACAACATACAGGCCTTGTCTTTAGGCCTTGTCTTGCTGAGAGTTGCTACACATTGGGAACTGACTTGAGATTGACTACCCTCACTCTAAGCAATAGGAATGCAACAGGATTCTTTTGCCCCTTTTACTTGCACTTGGTGAGGATGCAGACCAGTGACCATAGTTTCTATAACAATTGAGGGAAGAGAGTGTGGATGGGACAGGAGTTCAGAGAAATACCCATGAGATTGACAAAGATGAGTGGCTCACACTTTTTAGATTCCTCATACCATGCTGGCATCAGCAGTTGTAAGTCACTGTGGAAAACCGGGATAAATGGCTAGTCTATACATCCATCCAGGTCCTTGCTGCTTTATCTTCTGTTTTATGGTGTAGTCTCTGAATAGATGGGTTTCTATATCTGTTGGCCTTAAACAGACATTGTAAAATTATACATGTGCATCCATCAATCACTGGACTCTAGTGTAAGACCAGGTTGTCAATCTATATTGATGGCTGAGGGACTTATGAGGATGTAAGGTATGAAAGTATTTACTGAGAAAGTTGTACCTGATTACTTTTTCCAAGTGGTGAACTTGTGGAAGACAAGGACCATGTCTTATACTATTTTCACCTAGAAGAGGATTAAGGTCTAGGCTGCTCAATAAATGCTTATGAATGTGGAACAAAAATAACATAGTCTAGCTTGGCAATCAACAAGTTTGAAACTTTTGGTTGATTCACTGTTTTAAGGAGGGAAAAATTCAGAACACTTTCTATTACCTGTATTTTTATGTATTCTCTTATATAAAAGATGTAAGTGAAATAGTAATAAACCCAAAATAAGTGCAACTAGAATGGTGTATTTGCTATTAAAAGTACACATAAGGACTATTATGGTAGACTATATCCCTGATCTGTAGTCATAGTCATATTCATAAAAACTCAGGGACTTAGGCATGCTTGAGCTGCCCCAGACTAACAAGGCAACTCTGTGCTCTATTTCTCGGAAGTGGCATGTAAAAAATAAAAAAAATAAAAAAAATAAAAAAACAGGAGACCTTCAAGATGGTGGAAGAGTAAGACATGGAGATC
>NW_020184866.1:0-2095 GCF_003031525.2 Neophocaena asiaeorientalis asiaeorientalis | reverse complement strand
TTAAGGGTATAAGGTATCTTTCTATTTCTTATGACTGCACGTGGCTTGACAATGATCTTAATTTTTAAATAAAATTAAAGCAAGTTTGTGGCATCATTTAAATGCTACTAAACTCTCAACAAAATGACAATCATAATATTAGAAAGAAATGTAATATTGACGTACACAAGAACATTGACTCTCTATGCTGAGTAACAGAAGCTGGATAAAAATGAGTACATACTGATTCCATTTATATAAAATGCTAGAACATGTAATCTATGGAGACAGCAAGCAATTCAGTGGTTATCTGAGGATGGGGGTGCAGAGAGGGACAAGAGGAAGCAATTGTCAGGGGGTAAGGGGAGACTTATGGGGGTGATGGGTATTTTCACACTTAGAATTGTGGTAATGGTTTAACAAGTATACACATATGACCAAACTCATTCAGCGGTCACTTTAGGCATGTGTAATGTATTATATGTCAATTATACTTCAATAACCCACTTAAAAGGATAGTCTCTTCAGAGAAAAAACAACAACAACTTTGGAAGGAATAGAGATAAAAGATATTTGGAGGGGAGATTATGTTGTTTTAGAATTCTTTGTAGACAGCTGCCTGTACTGAAAGCAGACAGCTCTTACTTCCCTGCCCGTGGGAAGCCACTGCTCCACCTTAAGTTTCTTTAGAAAGTGGGCTGATCAGTGTTGAGTTTGTGGCTTCCATTCACCATTATTTTAGTCCTCAGGGTGCTTTCGATAACTTTTAGTAGGGTGAGATTTTTGGCCCTCTGGAGGACCTTTAGTCGCTGGCATCGTAGGGTGAGATGTAGCAAACACTTCTATGACGTAGGTGGCCTGGAAGTGATTTGTCTATTTCTTGGGATGATACTGCCATCTACACACCTCAGACCACATAGGTTCTGGCAATGTACACTTTGTCGTGCCCCTCGTCCAGCCCCCTACCCCAAAGACAGAAACGCCAAGCCCCTTTCCACCTTGCCTGTGGGTTCAAGTGTTAAGTAGGAAATTTATCTTCGGCACTCAGCCCTGACCCATTCCTTATCCCCACTGTCTGGTTAACTGTGATTCTGCCAGTATGCCCCCCAACCTTGCAGGACTCAATGTCCCTCCCTCCTCACACACCTGCCTCTTCCCTTCCTTCCCTGCTCCCACCATGAGAGAACTCGCAGAAACACACAGAAATTTTCACAAGTTGATTTTATTTAATTAGCATCCGTGTACCCTGATGCTGTAAAATTCCATGTCTACACAGTTGGCCATTTCTCAGACCTCAGACTTGGCAGATGTTTCTGAGGTCTCTGGCCTCCCCCTGAACTTTACTGGCTCACCAGCTCTTCGCTTGGAGGGGTGTTGCTGCACAGCACTTGGTTCTGCACGGCCTCTTGGTTCTGCTCGACCTCTTGGTTCTGCTCTGCATTATTTTGATTTTGATTCAGTGTCTCATCCAGCCTGTGAGAAGAGCTGGAGAGTGTTTGCCCTGTAGCTTTCTTATGCTGTCTTGTAGGGTTGACAGCTTTCTCAGAGGCTTTTTTATTCAGACTCCTTTGAAGGGGTTTCCTTACGGTCCTGGCTGTCTTCAGCACCTGGAAGGACAACAGAGTGAGGTCAGAAGGACATTGGATTAGGGAGAAGAAGATGGGCTATTGTTGGAAAGGGAGACTTCATGAGAAGGGGTCAGGGCTGAGGAGGGGGTTTGTGCCAGGCAGGGAGAGGGTAGGATTCTTGGGGGAGAGGGAATCCATGAAGAAAACAGCTTGGGTAGGGTCATCTTACGTTGCCACCACGTCTAGGTCTGAGGTTATAGGGAGCCTCATTCATCCTCCTCCGTTTGGTTCTTGAGGGTTTTCGATCCATATCTGTATTAGGCTCTAGTAGCCTCCTGCACACCTCAGCTGTATTGAAGCCTACCAGTGGTCTACTCCAGGCCTACTGACCACGCTATATATACAGCGCCCCAGGACGATGAAGGGGCCGTACCCTTAGCCAATGGTGGCTAAGGAGGGACTTAGCCATCACAAAGCAGCCCTTGTGACACGTCTGTTGATGTAGCTCAGACGTTTCCAAGAACCATTCCTGACACCTGGGGCGGGGG
>NW_020184865.1:0-2072 GCF_003031525.2 Neophocaena asiaeorientalis asiaeorientalis | reverse complement strand
CCTCAGCTAAGATTTTATATTCTACAAAATGAAAATACTAACACTTAGGCAACAGGATTGTAAAAATGTTTAACCAGGAGAGGATACTAGCTTTTAGATAGATTTAAATTCCTCATCATTCCTTGAAGTTTCTCATCAAGTATTATTCCAGGGATCACCATGCTTTTGGAAGAGGTTTTTTGCAGTGAGTTAGAATATTTGAACTTGGAGACTTCTGCTGGTCTCTTTAAACTCTAGGATTTCATGTTTGGATGAGTCAGTGATTCCTAACTGAAATTTTTATATTTTTGTAAAAGGCCTCTATGTTTATTTTTCTTTATATATGTGCACAGCTCATTCATCAGGACATTACTAAACTTAATGCTATACCCCTTCTACTCTCTAATAATATAACATGCTACACACTACTTTGAAAATTCACAGCAAAATTGTAGCGGCCCTCAAAAGAACATAGGAAGTGTATTTTCTAATCTTACACTTAATTGATAAATTTTCTTCTAAAGGTTATATAAGTTATCATAAGCACTTTGAAGAAGTCACTGATAGAATGAAGGAAACTCAAGCTCTGGAAAATCATCCACTTTTAAAGCTCCAAAACAAGGAAACAACTTTGAGACTTATGGGCCAGCAAAAAACAACAGCAAATCCAAAACATTGTAAGGTTCAAAATAGAGAGCTTTTTAAGATAATTTTATTAATTCATTGTAAAAACTTAAAAGACTCAGACATGGAAGTGGTTTCAGAAAACTTGAATGAGCTTACATTAGAAATTCCCACTTCGTGCTTTGTCATCATCATTGCTGCCATCAGTTGTAGCTCATTACACTGACTGCAATGAGAAAGAGCCTGCCTTGAAACCCCAGCACAGCTGGGAAACACTGAAGATTTGGCATGCAGAGCACATTTAATTTTTGCTGCTTTCTATCAGAAGAGATTTTATAGCAAAAAGTACTGTAATAGATGTACTTAACACAGTCATAAAGAAGGTTTAAATTTGAGCTAGCTTATCTTTTGGAATGAAGCCTTTGGGGAAATAACTGAGCATTTTTTTATAGTATGGCTTTCAGGAACTTCTTAAGAATGAATAGTTTTTATTAGCTAATTAAATGTGTTGAATATAAAGTTTATTGTCTTAAAACACAGGAAAATTCTGTTTGGGTACCTCTTTTAAAATATTACCTTTTGAGGAAATCTGATTTCTCTGTATCTAAAACATCTAATTCAAAATGTTGTCGTTTTTAATTTTACTACAATTTTTAATCTCATTCCCCCTTTTTTTGGTGTTGAAAAACTAAAACACCATTTCTCCAATTTTTTTCTTTAAGCTAAGATCCACTATTCATTTGAATTTCTTTTCTCAGATATAATAGAATAATAAATTTATATATGAACCTATTCACATTTAAAAAATATAAGAATAAGCTACATTTGTATGCATTTCTGCTTAATCTAAAGGTTGCCCTCATAAAAGATCCTGCCCCCAAGATTTATATTTGTAAAGCTAAGAGAAATTTCAGTAATACAGAACAGTCAATGCATTTTTTCTGAGCTAAATGACTCTTCATATAAACAAAAGAAAGAAAAAAGGGAACACAAAGCTTTCAGTATATGTTGTGCATATTAACAACATATCCAAAAAGAGTATTTAACAATGAGTTACCATACAAGCTTCTTCTAAAACAGCAGTTCTCTACTAAAGGTGGTTTTGCACCTCCATGGGACATTTGGCAATGTCTAGAGACAGTTTTTGTTGTCATGATGTGGGGAGAGGCTTACTGGCATATAGTGGATAGAGGCCCAGGATGCTGTTGGACATCCTACAATGTCCAGGACAGTCTCACAAAGCAAAGAATTATCCATCCCAAACTGTCACAGTTGAGAAACTCTGTTCTAGCAGAAGACAGTAAGTCAAATTCCAAAACCCATATAATTCATTAAAAATAGAAAATAAAACAATTGATGAAGGTGGTAATATACATAACAATACAGATTCAAATCGTGTTGATGGAGGGCCGCAATAAATCTCCCCAGTCTCTATTTACAGTAGCCAGGACATGGAAGCAACCTAAGTG
>NW_020184864.1:0-2088 GCF_003031525.2 Neophocaena asiaeorientalis asiaeorientalis | reverse complement strand
ATACAGTAGGTCCTTATTAGTTATCTATTCTATATATAGTAATGTGTATATGTCAAAAATTTTTAAAAACATTTTTTAGATCCTGTTTCTAAAAGTTAAACACTGAGGAAGAATGAGATTTTTCTTTTATTATTAAACAATTGTTAAAATTAACCAAGGGGATTTTAGAGTCTTAGCTGTAATGATTAAAAAATGCTTGAATGCTAATTACTCACTGATTACCCAGCAACTCAATTATGCTATCCTATTGAACTTTGTCATGACAGAAACTTTCCCAGAATTGCATAAAGACAAAATTGTGAGAGGGAATTTACACAGGTCAATTGATAAAGCCACAGCATAGTTTCCTAGCTGTAAATGAGGATAGAGAACAAGATTGAATTAAACTCTGATGTATAATAATAGAAAGTAAATGACATGTCTAAGCATACTTTGGGATTTTATGTATTTAAAATTATCTAGTTGGGTATTATATTTCTAAACTAGCTGCCCTTTACTATCCTTAAACAAAATTATCCTTGTTGCCATGACATATGATGGATCTTACCTAGTTGAGAGAGTGCTCAAAATGCTCCTGGGTTTGCCCTCATGAGTTTGACAGAGGTTCATAGAAACCAGTGTTCTCCTAGAAATGTGACCGGCAGGTATGTACTCTTGTTTTAGTGTTATTTCAACTTCTGGGAGTTACTTACCATTTTGATACTTTTCTTAGAGAACTTTGAAAGAAATTGAGTGACTCTCAAATTGTCTGAAATCAGATAATTTCAAATTTGATGAGGATCCAAAGATAATATGTATGTATGGAAGTTAATATTTCCCATTCGGAAGTCAAACTGTTAGAGTTCAAACTTTGGTCCCATCGTCTTCCAATGGTAAACTCTTGTGGTTACTTAAATTCCCCTTATCTTTCTTTCCTCATCTGTAAGATAAAATAAGAATGATAGTAATAGTACCTACATAATTTGGCAGTTGGAGGCTAATTCAACTAATAGACTTAATTGACTTACAGCAGAACTTGGCAAAAAGCCACTGCACAACTGACATTAATATTATGATATTTTATTTTGCATGATGGGACAACGATTAGTTACTGCTAAATCCTAAATAAGGAACATTAATAATAACAGAAATTAAGAAAATATATTTATTAAAGAAGCCCACTGGGAATATGAAGCCTCAATCTCATCATGTTTGTAACTAAATTTGAGGCACCTGAAAGTATACATATCTTTAAATACATTGTTATACAGTCAAGGAGGGAATCCTAGCTATTCCAACAATACCTAGTATATTTGTAAAAACAAGTGATTGGATACATTCTAAAAATGAACACAGATTTTGAAATCTAGCTGTTGTTATTGAACTTTTCATTATTGCTCAATTATAAAAAAAAGACAAAGAAAACAAACCAAATATATATATTCCTGACTATATATATATAAAACAGGAAAACACCAAGGTCGCTCACCTACTTCTTTAACCATTCTTCAAACTTACAGTTTTTTATGTGATTCAATGAGAGAAATTGTGTTGAAATTCATGGAACAGTGTCGGGCATCTGGTAATACTTTAGAATGATCACCTCTATTCCAAAGATGTAGCATAAGACATGTAACATTTTGGAACCACTAAGCTAATGGACTTGTCCCAGTTCTAGAGAGTAAATAAACCCCTTTCAGTGATAGTTTTATTTTCCCATTTATTTTTACATATCAAAGTTAATTCCCATCTCCTATGTGGATTCCCATTGATTATGTGAGACATGGTAAAACATAATGGTTAAGAGTGAGCATTCAGGAACCAAACCATCTGAATCCACCAGTATGAATATTTACTGGTTCTGAGGGTAGACTAGTGAGGGTCAGAAGAGTTATGACATAAAGTAACAAATATAGTTCCTGGATCCGATAATCATTAGCGGTTGTCATTACTTTATCATCATCATCATCATCATTAACTATTTAAAGCATCCTTTCTGGACAAAGTAAAGTGGAAGGACTGAAGGACTAATATTCTACTTTTCAAGAAAAGAAAATTGTTATTGCCAAGGAGCATTAATTCTGACACTTGAGTATTCAAAAAAAACTT
>NW_020184863.1:0-2086 GCF_003031525.2 Neophocaena asiaeorientalis asiaeorientalis | reverse complement strand
GCGGACTCTCAACCACCGCGCCACCAGGGAAGCCCTGAAGCGAGTTTTTGATTCTTACCACACTTAGCCTCAAATCCACTGTGCAGCCTTAAGAAAAATTCATTGAATCTGAATCAGAGTTTCTAGCCCATGACAAAGAATATGGACTGTATCCTAAGGGTAATTAAAGAAATATTGAAAGGTTTGGGGTTTGGGGAAAGATCACTGTGGCATGAAGAGAACTGGAGAACTGAAGTGGTCAATACTATTAGAAACCAGTTAGGTGGCCTCGACTAAGGTAGTGGGCCTCCTGATGGGCGGAAAGAAATGGGGTCTGGAGACCTGAACTTTATCTAAGCACTTACAGTCCTCGTCTCTACGGTGGATAAAGCTCATGCAATCTGACTACGCCCTTCCTAAATGCAATAGCTCAGCCAAGTTCCTTGAGTCCTATGAACCGCAGGCAATTCGATAAGTCAAACGGAGGTACTGTCCACATCACTAGTGCTCTCATGAGGATTAAATAAAAGAACACCAACAGAAGGTGCTCAGTGTACTGCCCGGCAATTCACAGATGTGCAGCAAAGGATGTTATTATGGGTCCCACTGTCTCCACTCTAGAGAAAACCCTTACACCTTCACACCTATGTTGAAACTGTTGCCCGCTGTTGGGTCTCCCAGTACCCTATAGTGATGGCATAGGGCAGGGTCTCCCAGCCTTGACACTAATGACATTTGAGGTTGGATCACTCTTTGTTGTAGGAGGCTGCCCAGAATCTTGTAGTTCTTAGGATTTAGTAAGATAATTTAAGCAAAATATTTTTGCATCATCTAAGCTAGGGTGTCTCAAACTCGGCGCTGTTGACATTCAGAAGTGGGTGCTTCTCTGTGGTGAGGCTGCCTCTGACCGTAGGGCGTTGAGCAGCACCCCGGCCTCTATCCACAAGATGCCAGTGACACCCCTTCCCTCCGGCTGTGGCGACCAACCTGTCTCCAGACATTGCCACATGTCCCGTGGAGGGCAAGAATCGCCCCTGCTTGAGAGCCACAGGTATACGACATGGTCTAGAACAGCCCTGTTCCATAGAAATATAATGCAAACCACAACTGGGAGCCTCTATGTAATTTAAAATGTTCTAGTAGCCATATTTAAAAAGTAAAAAGAAACAGATGAAATTAAGCTTAAATTATATTCTTCTTGACCCAATATAGCCAAGATACTACCATTTCAACACATAATCCAAAAAAGCACATGATCTACATAGAAATTATCAACGGTATATCTTTTCATATTAGCCTTTGAAGTCCAGTGCACCTACTTAACCCTGACAGCACATCTCCATTTGAACTCACCACTTTTTAACTGCTCAACAGCTATGCATGGTTAGGGGCCACTGTACTGGACAGCGCAGGCACAGGATCTTACGGTGTGTACTTCTATGTACTTACATCCTGTTATTTCCTTCCCCCCATTTCCCCTTCATGTCCTTCAATCTTACTAGTTTTATATTTTAACCACATACTGGAGATGTTCCCACAAGTCTCACATGGCTCCTTCTCTATTGCAATGAAGCACGGTAGAAATCAACTCTAAAAAGGTGGCCCCTCTCCTTAGTTCCTCCATCATCGGCCACTGCTACCCTCTGGTGTGCTGCCTCCCGCCCCCACCCTCCAGTGCCCATTGAAGTCCTTATCTCTTCGTCATGGCCGTCTGCTCACCGACCAACACTTGCTTTCTATTGATAGAATCATTCCCACTTACATGAGGCTCAAAGTAGCCATACTGTCTTCTTTAGTAAATTGTTTAAATCTTCTGACGAACAGGTCAGCAAGCTTTAATGTGATGTTCTACAAATAGTGTGGACTCAATAAATGTCTCCCAGGGAGCACTGGGTCTTTACATGAGGCTATTTGGTTTACTTATGCTCAAATAATAAGCATTCTTTTTTTTTATTGATTCACTCTGCTTTTATTATTTTGTTTTCTTTTCTTTTATTTGAATTCTGTCTTTATTAATATATCCCTTCCACTTTCTTTAGCTTTCTTGGTCTTCTCCTTAACTTTTTAAGTTTATTGCTTATACATATATTTTCCTTTTTAAAATTAA
>NW_020184862.1:0-2089 GCF_003031525.2 Neophocaena asiaeorientalis asiaeorientalis | reverse complement strand
AAGAGGTACAAACTATTATGTATAAAATAAGCTACAAAGATGTACAACAGAAGGAATATAACAAATATTTTAAAATAATTATAAATGAAGTTATAACCTTAAAAATTCTGAAACACTACATTGTACACCTGTAACATATAATATTGTACATCAGCTATTACTCAATAAAAAACAGATTAGTGTCAGGTGTACAACATAATGATTAGTTATTTGTAGATATTGGGAAATGCTATCCGCAGTAAGTCTACTTATCCTCCCTCACCTTACATAGACACAAAATAAATTTTTTCTTATGATGAGAACTTTTAAAATCTAGCTTCTTAGCATCTTTCAAATATGCAGTACAATAGCATTAACTATAGTCACCATGCTTACATTACACTCCCATGTCTTATTTATATTTTAACTGGAAGTTTGTATCTCTCTACCGTCTTCACCCTGACTGATACTTGATACACATTCAAGTTAGAGAAACACTGTCCTAAGGGGCTTGCTTTCTCATTCAAAGCACTATTAGTCTGTGATCTTAGCAAATGATTAAGATTTCTGGAAAAGAGATTGTGTAATAATGAGACAGAAAGACAAAGAATTATACAACAGTGTATTCCTTTTAGTGTTTTTTAAAAAATGGAGATATATACGAAAATTCTAAATGCCAAACAGTGGTACAAAAGGTCAATACAGTGGTCTGTATCTGTGGACAGAATATGGCAGGATACTATCTGATCATGGGTCGTTATGACAAAGCCTTCCTCCTTCATCAAACTTTTATCAGGCTCCTCTGAGCCTCTCCACTAGGCGTCCAGCCTGGCCTCCTTCAGCAAGAATCCTGCTAAGTCTAAAATTTTAGTGAGAAATTCCCTACTCTTGGTATCTGATCTTGTTCCTCAAACCCACCCTTGGTGTGTAAGTCCTTAGCCATGCTTAGTAAGAATCCTGTTAGGCCAGTTTAGCAAGAACTTTCCACCCTCAATGCCTCCTCTCAGTAATTTTCCACCAACTGACCCCCTCACTCTACTTGTTTGCCATAAATCCCCAGCTGTCTTTGTCATATTCAGAGTTGAGCTCAGTCTCTCTTTTCTAATGCAATAGAGTTGACTCCTAATGCAAAAGTCTTGAATAAAATCTTTCTTACCAATTTAACTTGTGTCAAAATATTTCACGTTAACACTATGAAGAGATCAGCAACCCACTAAACTGGCATAGTGATTACTTCATAGTGAAAACATCTGAGCTACAGAAGATGCAGAAAGAAATCTTATATGAACTTCCCTTAACTGACAAGAACAGACATTGGGGACTTAACTGTAACACCTCTTCCCAGCCTGCACTCTGGGGAGGACTCTAGTCAGACAGACATTGACCTGGGGAGCCATAATATTCCTAAAATTTGTGTAAACAATCCTCATAAGAGTCTTCCATCCTTTTGATACACAAAATATTATTCAATGACACTTGCAAATAAATACACAGTAAGGAACACTTGACTGTGGCTATAGGTGTAGGTCAACTGGAAGTTTGCAATGGGATAGAGAGATTGGTCACAACTCTGAATACAGCATGGGTAAATGGGAATTTATAACAGGAGCAGGGTGGGGCTCACTGGATAGAAAATAAGAGTAAAACATCAAGGGTAATAGGAATTCCAGCTAAACCAACTTAACAGGATTCTTGCTAAAGATAGGCCAGCATAATCAGACATCACCTGGGGGAAAGGGGGGTAGATGAGGAACCCAATGAGATATTGAGGGTGATCATATATCAAGGACTGGGGATTCTGGTTAAAATGATTAACGGCATTCTTGCAAAAATTGGGCAATGCAGAGATTAACATGAAAATCCAAAAGAAAGGCCTAATTGACAAAATGTTTAGGGGAGCCTGAGTGGAGTTAGGCCTATGAGAGAAACTTTGTCTCTTTGAAGCACTAAATACTACCACTTTATTAAGCCTGTATATTAACCTTTACTAAGGTACTTTCTGTAAGTGCACTTCCCCAGGCATAGTAAACATTTTCCCTTGTTAATCTAAGGTCAGTTAAATCATAGTAACTAAGACCATTTAAACTCAAAGTGGTTGAGAAGAAATGTT
>NW_020184861.1:0-2086 GCF_003031525.2 Neophocaena asiaeorientalis asiaeorientalis | reverse complement strand
CAATTATGCTCCAATAAAGATGTTAAAAAAAAAAAAGACATATAGTAAAGTAGTCTTAGAAAATACAGGTTAACTAGCAAATGTTGTAACTACCATGTTTTTGTTCAAAGTAATAGGGTGATATCTTTTATACCGGAAGCTAGCAAGTTGATATTTAATATGCCTCTTGAGGTACCATTTTTTTGAGTTAAACTACTTTTATAATTTAAAAAGTTAAGTGCCTGACTGAGGGAAGAAAGCCTGACAGCAATACAAATAACTCCTTACTGTTAACTTTTACCTATCTGGCAAGAGAAGACACTTCTAGTTATAAAACAGGAAAGAAACCCAAACTGAAAAGGAAAACCACTGCCATTTACTCAGTATTTGTGAAATTGAGGGGGAAAATGGTATCTCAACATATAAATATGAGACCATGTCTTTTCCAACTATATTATGCAAAAGTATAGCCTTTACAATTTGTATAATCAAAACTAAGTATGCCATCAAAGCAAGAAATCCTATAAGTAATTGATCATGATATCCACTTATATACCCTGCAGTGTCTGTCAGTAGAATGGGACTTGATAATAGATTGTAGCCTTTAATTAAAACTACCAGTAAAATGTAGGAGACAGGAAAAGAGCAGCATTTCCCATATAACTCAAATGGTTGCAGTCATTTTAAAAATTTCATTCTCTCATTTAAAAATAATCCTTGGTAGCTTAGGAAATAGACCCTTTGTTTAAAAAGATGACATTACTCGTATGATTGCTTAAGGTAAGTACCCCTAGATAATACTTCCTTGCTTCAAAATATTTAGATTTTGCCCTGAGCTCTTTAGATTTTGCCAACAGCATACAGTTGTACCCATATACTCCATGGTCACAGGAAGGGAATGTAGAAGTGGAAAAAATTTCCCTTCTCCCTTCTAGGTTGTTTTGGCTGGTCTAATAATTAAACTGATTTGTCAGGTTAACAGAAGAAGAATCAAACAGGAGTTTAATAAGATGTATACCTCTTGTATACATGGGAGAGACCAAGGGAAGCTGAGTAACTCCCTGAAATAGCTGAAACCATCACCTTAAGTGCCATCCTCAGCTAAAGAGAAAAGATGTTGGGGGTGGGAAGTCAGATATGGGAGGTGACCATGTAAATCACAGTAAACAAGGGTAAGGTTGTTATGCAGATTTAAGTTGTGCCTTCTCCATTGATAAGAGTTTCTAGAGATTCAGGTCATCCATCTCTTCCTAGTACACAGAGGGAGACACAAATGGAGATTTCCCTTGTAAATGTTTCTTATAAAAGGTAACTTATGCTCAGTTTTCACAGATTCTCTCATGTCTGCTGTTTTTCTTTTAATAACCAGCTTAAAAGAATTGATATACCAAAGAGGCACATTTTGAGATGGTAAAATCTGCTCCCCTCAAGGAATTTTCCTGTGTTTCCTAATTGATTAAATTCTACCACTTCATTTTGAATTTTGTTTTTTAGACTGGTAAGAAATCTACACTAATTGAGTAGCAAGATAATACTGAAATCTCTTCCCTCCTATTTACACTTGTTTTAGTTTGACACATTGTTTTGCCTTTTAATTTTTACTTTTTTTCAATTTTATTGAATTATAATTGACATACAGCTCTGTATAAGTTTAAGATGTACGACATGATGACTTGACATACATATATTGTGAAATGATTGCTGCAATAAGTTTATATTCCCAGTACTTATCTATTTTAGAACTAGAAATTTGTACCTTTCAACCATTCACTCTCCCCTGTGCCACCCCCATCCCCTGCCTCTGGTAACCACAAATCTGATCTGTTTTTCTGTGAGTTTTTTTTTCCTTTAAGGTTGCAAGATGTGGTTTTAAATCAGTCCTTCTTTTAAAAAAATTGAAGTATAGTTGACATACAATATTGTGTTAGTTTCAGGTGCACAACATAGTGATCGAACAATCAAATACATTATGAAATGATCACCACTACTGGTTCAATAACCATCTGTCACCATAGAAAATTACAAGAATGTTATTGACTATATTCTTTATGCTGTATATTATATCCCCATGACATTTATTTTGTAACTGGAAGTTTGTATCTCTTAA
>NW_020184860.1:0-2072 GCF_003031525.2 Neophocaena asiaeorientalis asiaeorientalis | reverse complement strand
AAAAAAAAAAAAGCAGAGAGAGAGCTGAAGAGATGTGTGTACTGCTGCACATAGAGGGGCCAGGAAGGGTCGCTGAGAAGGTGAGTTTTGAACAGAGGCCTGAAGGCAGTGAGGAGTGAGTCTTCAGGGAAAGGTGTTTGCAGGAGTAAGGGTGGAATGTGCCAAGGCATGAAAGCAAGGTCATGGATCAATGTGGTGGTTGGGAGGCGGCACAACAGATCAAGAGGGGGGGTACTAGGACATAGACCCGTGGTGCTCTAGAGTCATGGTCAGGATTCGGGCCTGTACTCCAAGTGATGTGGGCAGCACAGCAAGATTCTGAGAAGCGAAGTGACATAATTCAACTTATGTTTTAAAAAGACTGCTTTGCTGTTTTTGTGAAGAGAGTCTGGAAGAAGAAGAGGGAAAGGAGGAGGAAGACATTTAGGAGACTATGAAAACAATCCAGGCAAAAGATACCAGGGCTCAGAGTAACTGAATAATTCTGATATTTTAAAACAAGAAAGCATGGATTTCAGAGGTTGGTTGATTTCATGGATGGTAATTTTCTGTTGCATACTGTGTGAATTTGAGAATTCTAGAACCTCACTGTGTGACCATGAGCAACTTAATTTGCTTCTCTGCTTTCGTTTCTTCATGTACAAATGGGGTTATTGTGAAGAATAAAAAATTGATTTATATAAAGTGCTTACAGTAGTGCCTGACACACAGAAAGTGCTGTGTAAATGTGAGCTTTTATTATTGTGCTTATTTCAGGCAAAACTCACAACAAAATTTCTAGAGAAATCTTTATGGCCAAGTCGAATGGCTATTAATCTGTTACATTCCCATATAAATAATATTTTCAGACAAACACAAATGAACAAAAATCCTTCCAATTAGATACAAGTCAATGGTTCTCAATGAGGGGCAATTTTTCCCATCAAGGGACATTTACCAATATCTGGAGACATTTTTGTTGTCATTTATAGGGATGGGGGAGAGGAGCTACTGATACAGAGTGGACGAAGTGTTAGGATACTAGTAAACTAAACATCCTAAAATGCACAGGACAGTCCTCCACAACAAAGAATTATCAAGTCTAAAGTATCAACAGTGCCATAGTTGAGTAAACCTGGTGTAAACTCTAGAAACAGATTAGCACTAGCATTGAAACTTTTATGTGTGCTTAAAAGGACTTCAGCTGGAAAGTTTTCATACTGTCTTATACTTTTCTACTTTTCTCAATGTGACAGTCGCAAATACATCTCTCTCTTCCTTTCCTTTCTTCTTTAATTCTTTTCATCCCTGCAAAGTTTATCACTAAATCACCATAGTTTTTAAGATCACAAAGATTTCCTGTTTTTGATACTTAAATCTGGCACCATAGTTAAAGCTCTTGGAGCTTGAGTTATAGCTACTTGCAGCCTTTTTCATGTCATATAAATATGTCCCAATCTTTCTGATACATTTTGAAATTTGTTATTGGATTTGTTTTTAAAATGCATAAAATATTTTAACTGACCGTATCATGTAATTCATTTTATTTTGTATGACCCTTTTCTTCATAAGAAACCTCATTGGATTATCCAGCTGAATTTACAGGAGAATAGATATAAGCCTTGAACAGTATCAAACAAGTACCTTAAACAAAATTAAAATCTGAAATGCACATGAGGCTGCCTGGCCAGCCCTGCTGTCACTCAAAGTTGCCATCTCCTGAAAATACATGAAAAGGAATTAGAAACCTCTTCCTGGGAGGCTTTAATCATCTCACTTTTTTGTCTTATTTATAGGGATATATTTTTTAAGACTACCATACTTCTCAAATTATTTGCAGACATTACTTACTTTTTGCTGTCATCTGTGTGTTATCACACAGGTTACTGGCAATCTGAGAACACTAAGGTCTAGGAAATTCCTTACTTCCTATTTAGATAGAGACTTTCAATTTGATCTTCTTTTACTGCTTAAAAGAGGAGCATTTCTAACATAAAACTATGAGACAATCCAGGTGGGTTGATTTTACTCTGTGTGTGTGTGTGTTTCTTTTCTTTCTTTTTTCTTTCTTTTTTTTTTTTTTTTTTTTCCTT
>NW_020184859.1:0-2082 GCF_003031525.2 Neophocaena asiaeorientalis asiaeorientalis | reverse complement strand
GGTGAGATTCTGTGTCTTAGGGGGTGTTGATGCTGTGGACCATCCTTTGCATACCAAGAAGTTAGGGGATGTCTGTGCAGATAAACCAGGTCTGACAGCCAAGGTTGTGAGGCTGTGAAAGAGATACCAGAACAGGCAGTTTCCTTCTCATCCCTAGGGATCGTCTTCATGCCAGGGACTACCCAGTTGAAGGCCAAGGACATTCTCTACCGACTACAAGTGTCTAAAGCCAAGGGCATCGTGACCACAGATACCCTTGCCCCAGAGGTGGATTCTGTGGCTTCTGAGTGTCCTGCTCTGAAAACCAAGCTCCTGGTGTCTGACCATAGCCGTAAAGGGTGGCTGGACTTCCGATCACTGATTAGGTGAGTTTCTGATGAATGTGCTTTCTGAGGAATGGCAGGAGAAAGCCACTCACTGCCTAGTGCTGGTACAGAAGCAGCCAGTGGGAGGAAGCTCACCAGGTCTGAGCTTCTCTTCGCAGCTATGTCACTGATTTGCTGTGCAACCTTGGGCTAGTTCCTTCTCCTCTCGGCTGCAATTGTTTTATGTATAAAATGGGGAAATTGAACTTCCATGGCTCTCTAAAATATAATCACCCCTGTGCACAGGAGATGTGTAAAGTCGGAGGGTTATTGTGTTGCATTCCTTGTAGGTGGGGAATCTGAATATTATTTTTATGTAAATAATAAACAATTAAAGAAGCTGAACAAAAGGTTCAGATGAATTTTTAAGGTGAAACATGGTACTGAGGAAAAAATGACAGGCAGCTTTGGGAGCAAACACTTTCCATGTCCTAGGGGGTGGGTGTCTATAGGGACGCCTTGAAGGAAAAGTTAGGGAAGTGCTGAAGGTAAGAAAGACCCCTCCACCTCCAAAACGCTGATTCTGCAAGTCTTCAGGCATTTTTCATATCACACACAAACCATGCTGGATTTGTTTTCTTGAAGTACTTCCACAGTTTTTAAAGCTCTCTGCTTCAACCCCCAAGGGCAAATATGACAGTGAAATCACATCTTATGCTAGATTCTAAAGTCAGAGAATTAGATTAAAATAGCTTAAACAAAGAATACTCGTTAAAACTCGTCGCAATTGCTCAGACTCAGTATGGTATCATTTCTCCACAAGAGCCAGGGCTCCCTCCAGCACTGGGGTTACTTGCAGCCTCCCTGACTGAGTACTATAGGAAGCTTGCATTTACAATTGTAATAGACCCAAGAAAGAGACTCTCAGCCAAGGAGAAGCTCCCCAAGAACCGAGGCAGATGGAGGGAGCTATGGATTCTACCTTCCACCTCTAGCTCATGCTAGAGCAGATGTACATATATATGTTCCTTACACTGTCATTCTCCCTAGCTTTCTCTTTCCCATCCTTCAACACCAAATTTATGAGGTTGAATTCCCGTGAAGCTAGTCTGTGTAAAATACAAGGTTAGCGGCGTGACTAAAAGCATAGTATATGGATCACACTGTCTGAGTTTGAATCCTGGCTCCGCAACTTGCTGGCTATATGTCTTCAGGTAAGTTACCTAACCTCTCTGAGCCTCAGTTCCCTCATCTACAAAATGGGCATAAAAGCAGAACTTGCCTCTTAGGGTTGCTCTGAAGATTGAATGAGTTCTTATTTGTAGATCATTTAGAGCATTGTCTGGAATCATTGGAAATACTATTTCAATGTTTATTAAAATATAAAGTAATCCATCATATTTTCCCCACTTTTTAAAATGAAGAAATGTCAGTCCACCTATCCAAGTCACCCATAAACTTTGTTTGGTGCCTAATACTGGGAGTTGCAAACCCCAGTTTTCTGACTCCAAGACTCACATTGCTTCTTTTGCTTCCCCAGAGGATGGAAAAACAGGAAACATGACTTCTGTCCTTTTGTATTGAATCCCTTTGCAGATCAGAATCCCCAGTTCACACCTGTATTAAGTCAAAGACCCTGGACCCAATGGCCATCTTCTTCACCAGTGGGACCACAGGCTTCCCCAAGATGGCAAAGCACAGCCATGGACTTGCTTTGCGATCCATCTTCCCTTCATGGTAGGAGAGAGGGCACCAGCTTAGAAGCTGGGCCACGGAT
>NW_020184858.1:0-2083 GCF_003031525.2 Neophocaena asiaeorientalis asiaeorientalis | reverse complement strand
CGTACCGGAAAAAAAAAAAAAAAAAAAGCTGACAGTTCTGAAGGGCCGATTATACACTTCGCAATTCACCTGAATTATCCTCACAACCCTATGATGTAGAAGTGATCAAATTAAATAATCATGGCGTGCCTCTGGGGAAAAAAATATATATTTCCCTATTCTTGGACATTTAAAGTGTTTCCATATGTTTGCTGTTATTAAAAAACAGTAAATATTTTTGTGCATATTGGGTTTTGTTCTTTTGGAAATGATTTTGTGAGGATAAATTTTGAGAAATCATATTATTTAGACAAAAGGTATGAACTTTTCAATGACTCTGTATGCATTGCTCTGGGTTTTATTTCAGGAGGTATTTGCATTAACTAAGAAATATACAATCATTTTGTAAAGGTAAAGATGCCTTTGGCTGCACTTAGTAATTATTTGACACTGGAAGATGTGTTAGGTGATGAACATCAGAATTGAATCGACGGTGGGCACTTCCTCTTGTGTGTTTATTGACTCTTTCTCATAATATTGAGCACCTGCTGAATGTGGGCCTTGTCCTTGAGTGTCCATGGCCATCAGCTCTGTAGTCAGGCAGCTTTGATTTCTAAAGCAGGGGTCTGCACCCTCACTATGATGAATCCTCTTCTGAAGTCATTCCACACATAATTTTAGGAAGGGGAATTGGACTGAAAAAATTGGAATTTTTCACTTGCTTTCCCAGGTGGTTTTGATTAATTATAAGATAGAACTATTGTAAGGGTAATTAGGTGCTTTGTTCTCTTTGGAATAAAGGTTCCATAGGAAGAAGAGTGCAGTAAGAAGAAAGAAATGGTGGTGGTGGTGGTGACAATGATAAAGATGGTGAATGCTGGACTGGAATTGAGGGGTGATGACATTTTTTTTCTTTCTCTAGCTTAGCTTCCTCCTGTGATCAGAATACAAATGTTTAATGGAATGAATCAGCTCAACTAAAAAGCGTTCATTAAGAATATACTAATTTTTCATTCATTCAACAAATAGTTACTGAGTACCTCTATTGTGCCTATAGATGTATAATATATATGCATATATTATATGTATATATACACATATATGAGACAGAGAGAGAGCATGCTAGCACACAGAACATGCTGGGAAAGAACAAGGGAAATCATATTTAAGTGCTTATATCATACCAGTAACTTCTGTTATAAGGAAATTTAGGCATAGAGAGGTTAGATAACATGCCCAAAGTCAGACTCCTAAAAAGTAGTAGATCTGGGATTTTAAACAATACTTATTTGACTCCACCTTTTCTCCTAAAGTACACTACCTCCTAGTGTCATAAGAAAAAAAATAAAATGAAAGACTTACAGAGGTTTGGAGACGTTATTAATTCTTTCCTGGAGGAAGCAAAGGTCTCTGATGGTTGAGGAGGCATTGATAGGCAGGGGGTAAGATGTAGCTGAGGAGGTGAAAAGGCTGTTAAAGGTTGAAAAAGCAGCGAGAGCAAAAGCAGTGACCAAGGAGTTTGTCTGAGATTTCAGAGAAAGGGATGTGGATGGCCCTTGTGGGTGGAGCAGAGTTTGGGTTGGGAGTGGTGAGAAACAGCCTGGAAACAAGAGCTTGGAGCCCCGGTGTAGAGCGCCTCTGAATGGCGTGCCGGGGATTTCAGATTTCCTTATACCTGTGGTGCCACAGAGGGGCGAAGGTCAAATGTGAGCCATGAGAGCCTGACACAAGGCTGAGGCAATGAACAAGAACAGGCTAACAAGATTCCACAGAGTTTCATGGCGAAATTGGCGAAAGTTCATGACCAGTGGATGCGGTGCTGAGAGAGGAAGGAAGGTGGTGAAATGATGTCGGGGTGCCAGTCGGTGAGGAGCTGTCTAACAGCTTTGTTCAGCTCCACCAGCATCTCCTGAGAGCATCTGTGCTGCGGCTCCAGAGCACAGTGAGGCTGGTTTGCTTTTGCCAAGACATTCCTCGTGCTCCAAGTGTTAGGTGGTGTCCTTCCTCCAGGGGCTAAACTTCTGCTTTAATGAAGCAAACGTCCCAGAGCTCACCTGACCAGCCTTTGTTGACCTGAAGAAAAGAGCTTCTTGTTGCCTATCCT
>NW_020184857.1:0-2026 GCF_003031525.2 Neophocaena asiaeorientalis asiaeorientalis | reverse complement strand
TACATATTAGTGTATATATGTCAATCCCAATCTCCCAATCCTTTATTTCTAATACAATCACACATTACCCTGTTCATATATATTCTTTACTCAATTCAAAAATTATTTCCATATCACCACACTTATGCCCTCTGTACAATTCTTTAATCCTACAAGACCATCTAATCCCATTTACTCTACCTTCTTTTAACTGCAACTACCCTCTTGGTTATTATTATTATTATTTATTGTTATTATTATTCTATTATTAAAATGTAACATGAGATTTACCTTCTTAATTATTTAAGAGTACAGGAAAGTGTTGTTAAGGATTTTCACATTGCTTTACAGCAGATCTCTAGAACACTTTCATCTTGCATGAATGAAATGCTATATTTATTGAACAGCAATCCCTATTTTCCCCTCCTCTGGGCCACTAACAACCACAAATCTACTTCCTGTTTCAATGAGTTTCACTACTTTAGGTACTTCATACATCTGGAATCATTTCATTTTTTTTCTTCTGTGACTGGGTTATATAACATAGCATAAGGTCCTCAAGGTTCATCCTTCTTGTGGAGTATGGCAGAATTTCAATCTTTTTTAAAGTTGAATAATATTCTATTTTCTGTTGATTTATTTGTCTATGGTCATTTAAGTTCTTTCCAGTTTTTGGATATTGTGAATAATGCTGTAGTAAACATGGCAATGTAAATATTTCTTCAAGACTCTTTTCAATACTTTCATATAAGTAGCCAGAAGTGGGATAGTTGGATCCTATGTTTTTCTCTAATTTTTAAAGAATATCCATACTTTCTTCCTTAATTGACCGCACCATTTCTTACTGCAAAAAATAGTGCACAAGGGTTCAAAATTGTCCACATACTCACCAGCAACTGTTTTCTTTTTATTTCTTTCTTTTAATTAAGGACAATCTTAACATGAGTTAGGTGATAGTTTATTGTAGCTTTGATCTGAATTTTGGTGATGTTGACCATCTTTTCCATATACCTGTTAGCTATTTGTATGTCTTTGGATAAATGACCATTCAAATCCTTTGCCAAATTTTAAAATAGACTATCTATCTATCATCTATCTATTATCTATGTATTTTTATGTACTTATTGCTACTAAATTATAGCAGTTTCTTACAGATTTAGATATTAGCCTCTCATGAGATATATGATTACCAAATATATTCTTCCATTATGTCAGTTGCCAATTTATTCAGATGATTTAAAGAAGCTTTATCATTTTTGTAGTCTCACTTATCTATTTTTGTTTTTAGTATCTTGCTTTTGGTGTGATATCCAATAAATCATTGTTAAGACCAATGTTATGAAGATTTCCCCCTGTGTTTTATTCTAGAGGTTTTAGAGTTTCAGGTGGTACATTTTAGTCTTTAATCCATATTGTGAAGACTGTTGTGTGTGGCATAAGTGTCTAATTTCTTTCTTTTGTATGTGAATATAGTTTCTCAACATGAGTTGTTAAGCAGATATCCTCTTCCCATTATGCAATCTTATACCTTTGTCCAAGATAATTTGGCTGTACATGCATGGGCTTGTTCTCAGGTTCTCTATTCTGTTAAATTGGTCTATATGTCTCTCTTTATGCCTGTACTATACTGATTTAATTACTGTACATTTGCAAGATTTGAGATCAGGGAATATGAGGTCTCCAGCATTGTTCTTCTTTCTCATGAATGTTTTCAATATTTGGGGTTCTTTGTGCTGACATTAATTTCATGATTTTTTTTTTCTTAAAAATGTCATTGGAATACTGATAGGGATTACATTGAATCTGTGGATCACTTTGGGTAGTGTAAACATTTTAGCAATTTAAGTTTTCCAAACCATGAACATGAAATATATTTTCATATATTTGTGTCTTCTTTAATTTCTTTCAGCAATGTTTTTTATATTTTTAGTGTACGAGCCTTTTATTTCTTGGCTGTTTATTTTGAAGTATTTTATTCTTTTTATTTATTTTTTATTTTTGCTGCCTTGGGCCTTCATTGCTGTGTGCAGGCTTTCTCTAGTTGCGG
>NW_020184856.1:0-2009 GCF_003031525.2 Neophocaena asiaeorientalis asiaeorientalis | reverse complement strand
CATTGGCAGGCAGATTCCCAACCACTGCACCACCAGGGAAATCCTGCTCTTAGGTTTTATCATTGCTTTCTGGCGTGTGTATGTGTGTTTGTGTGTCTGGCAGAATATTAGTCCATCATGATACCTGGTAGCAAATCTCCTTATCTTCATAAAAATGAAGGATATTTTCAATGGATATGAAATTCTTGGTTGAAAAAACTTTTTCTTTCAGCATTTTAAATATTTCATCATCCTCTGGCTTACATATTTTCTGAGAAATCTGTTGTACTTATTGCCTTTGTTCCTCTATGTCTTTTTTTTCTGGCTGCTTAAGGTTTTCCCTTTTATCGCTGGTTCTCAGCAGTTTGGTTATGAAATACCTTGGTGTGATTTGAGTGTGTGTGTTTATCTTGCTTGAGGTTTATCAAGGTTCTTGAATTTGTAAGATGGGGTTCTCATCAAATCTGGAAAGTCTTCAAATATTATTTCTTCATTTTTTTTTCTGTCACTCTTCCTTTTTTTTATGGGATTCTATCTATTGTTAGACTTTTTGATATTGTCCAACAGGTCACTGAGTCTCCATTCATTTCCTCCTCCCCCTACAACCCCAATCTCATTTTTCTCTGTTAGAAATCTCATAATTCTTTTAGATTATTTTTATTATGATATCTTCAAATTTACTAATCTTTTCTTGTGAAATGTCTAGCCTATTATTAATCATATCCAGGGAATTTTTCACTTCACACTTTTTCATTGTTGTAAGTTCCATTCTTATATTTTCCATTTATCTCATTATGTTAATTTTTAAAAAACCTTAAGCATATTGAGTATACTTAAAATAGATATTTTAGGGTATTTGTCTGTTAATCCAGCATCTCTGTCATATCTGGGTCTGTTTCTGTTGACCGATTTTCCTCTTGGTTATGTGACACATTTTTTTGCTTCTTGATGTGTGTAGTGAAGAATTAAATTTATCCAAAGAGAGGTCTGATCTTTGTGCCAGTTCCTTGGGGATAGCCTCTAAACCCTTGGGATAAAGAATTTGGTTAGCCCTTTCCCCAGTTCTGGAAAGTGGCCCCGAAATCCTTGGAATTTCCTTAGTGATAGGAGTATCTTTGCTGTTCATGGGGGCCCTGATAGTTTATACTAAGTAGATGACTCAGAATGGGGGCTGGCCATGCCAGAATGACCAACTATGTGATTAGAGGGTTGGGATTTGAGCCACGTGATATCAGCCTGACCTCTGAGGAGCAGAGCAGGGCTGGAGATTGAGTTCAGTCACATAGCCAGTGATCGATCAATTGTGAATGAAACCTTAATAAAAAATATGGACACAAGCTTGGATGAGCTTTCCTGGTAGGCAAGCTACTGCAATTGTCACACACTGATGTGCTGAGAAGGTAGTGGATCCTGACTCTATGGGGAGAGGACAAGAAAACTTCATGTTTGGGACCACCTCCCTTGACCTAATCTCTTCTTTTGGCTAGCTCTGATTTATGTCTTTTTGCTATAGTAAAGCTGTAATCATCAATATATTACTTTCCTGAGTTCTGTGAGTTGCTCTAGAGAATTACTGAACCTGAAGGTTTAGTGGGAACCCTCATATTTATAGTGAGCTGTTCAGAAGTATGTGTGGCCTGGAGACCCCTGAAGTTACTTGTATCTGAAGTGAGGGCAGTCTTGTGGAGGACTGTGTCCTAAACCTCTGAAGTTTGGCTCAACTTGAGTAGTTGGTGTCAGAAGTCAACACAACATGTCTAGTAACTTGGGGGATGTTGGATATTGTGAAGGCTACATTGTTACTTGTCTGTATGTAATTGTCTCCGTTTAAAGAGGGTTGGACATTGTTAAATTACTTGTGAATCATCTTGATCTTTTGGGGGAATTGATTGAACATTTTGTTAGGAAGGTAGTCTTCACTGTAAAAATAAATTATTCCTACCACTAAAGCATGACCTTCTGGGATCACTACTGAATTTCCCAGGTGATCTCTTTCTTTCTCTGACACACACACACACACACACACACAC
>NW_020184855.1:0-2050 GCF_003031525.2 Neophocaena asiaeorientalis asiaeorientalis | reverse complement strand
GAGAGGTGATGTGGATCTGGGAGAAGCATATAGCTTGGAGCCTCGGAGGGCCTAGAATGGAATTTGACTTTTACACTGTGTGTGGTGAGGAGCCATTCGAGTATTTTCAGCATAACCACAACATGATTTGTCTCATATTTTAACAGGATCACTGGAGACTCTGGAGTATAGTCTGTAATGGGGTACAAAGATGGAAAACAGGAGATCAATTTGGGACTATTCCAATAATCCAGGTAACAGATATGATGGTTTAAACCACTCTGGCAGCAGTGAGTGCAATATGAAATTGGTCTAATTCTGTCTATATTTTGCAGTGTATCTTGCCTGATTTGTCCTTAGACAAGATATTTGGTAGAAGAGAGGTGTCAGTTACAATGCTAGGCTTGCTAATATCCTTGAGACACACAATTTCCCAAATGAAAATACAGATGAAGCATTTGGGCTCTTCCTTCCTTAGACTGAGTGTATAATTCTGATGAAGTGAGATTGAGAAACTGACCAAGAAAACCTGTATACATTCCTACTGTTGCTTCACCTCCTTGGAATGTTCCCTTCTCCTTCTATTGGAAACAGGTAAGAAGTAAAAGTTGCTATCATGATAACAGCAGCAGGTACCCCTAACAGAGTTTATCATGGGTTTAAATCAGTTAGTACAGAATTTAACATAATTAGCTATTTAAAAGGAGGCTGGTTTTGGGCAGGTCTTAAACTTTCTTATTTGTATAGATGCATATACTAATGTAGAATTGTTTTAAGTGCATTGCCTAGATCACATTCCATCCCCCTTGCCCAAGCCCAAATGATATTGTCTTTTCTGAATTAAAATGGAGGTAGGTATGATATTAGTGATTAATTATCAGTTATGGGATCACACAATCAGTCTTGGTTTGGGCATGTATTACATTTAAAGGAATATTGTCAGATTCTCCCAACCCTTTCCCCCAGGAGACAACTACAAAGTGCCGCTTTGGAATGGCAAAAGTTTCCTTTCATGTCTTAGAGATGACAATACATCCCCTAATGACCCAGGTCCTGTATTTATCTTGAAGAAGTAAGGTCAGGTCATGGCATACCTATAATGGTTGTTCCTTCCCTTCCAGAATGAAATTGTGCCACAGCTCATCATAATTTTTTGGTTGAGGTTCCAAAGGACCAATAATTAAAGCCTTTTTCTCCATGCAAGTTTGTAAGCATTTGAGAGACAGGCAAAATAATGACACAAATAGAGGTCAAAATATCTCCTTTATAATTGATAAAAGATGGCTTGGAGGACATACTTAGCTCTCAGGACACAAGTATTTCCTCATACTTCATCCCGTCACAGGCAAAGCTGGATATAACTACAGGTGCCACTGGTCCACAAAGTTTTCTCTATGTTTTAAATAAATTAGATTGTGCCTAAAAGAGATAAATACAAAAAACAACGCAAAAGTTTTCTGACATGTCCAACCTCTTAATCTCACCAGTTAAAGAAGTCACTGGGAAATATGAAGCCAGGGGAATGAGGGTCCTAGTTGACAACCACTATACATAGTACTTGGTAGAAGAAACAAAATGAAATCTCTTTTTCAAAAATAATTTTTATTTTATTTTCAAAAAATATTTCATTTTATTGAAGCATATAATTGGCATATAACATTATTTAGTTTCAAGTGTGCAATATAATGATTTGATTTTGTATATATTACAAAATGATTTTAGTAGTCTAGTTAATATCCATCACCATTCATAGTTACTATTTTTTTCTTGTGATGAGAATTTTTAAGCTCTACTCTCTTAGCAGCTTTCAATATGCAACACAGTATTATTAATTATAGTCACCTTGCTGTACATTATGTCTATATGACATTTATTTTATAGCTGGAAGTTTGTACCTTTTGACCCCTTTCACCCATTTCACCCACTGTTTCTTACATTGTGCAGTTAATATGTTGTACAACATACCTGGGCACAATTTGCAATGGGTGATAGTTTAAAGGATTAATATTTTCAGTGTGGCTTTAATGTCATTTTTTTGACATCTTTATTGGAATATAATTGCTTTACAATG
>NW_020184854.1:0-2077 GCF_003031525.2 Neophocaena asiaeorientalis asiaeorientalis | reverse complement strand
CATTGGCAGGTGGATTCCCAACCACTGCACCACCAGGGAAGAGGTTTTGGGCTTTCTTAAAAGGAAAAAGTTTGGTGGTTATAGAAATATCCCATAATTATATGGAAATTGCTGTTCAAATCATAATTGTTTTCTCCATTAAATTTCAGGTCCATGGTGACATCTGGAAGAACCTAATTTAGTCCAGTAAGCATCATAAGTGATTATGGTTTCTTTTTAATATAAATGAGAGTTGATTAAAATGGAAAAGAGGCTTTTACTTCAGTTTGTATATTGAGACAATGTTCACCTATAAATAACTTAGTAAACGTAAGTATTGGTAGAAATCTTATTCCCAAGCATAGCTAGAAATATCTCCACTCATGTTCTCAAATATAAAATGATCTAGAATATAAACTTCATACTTGTTTTAAGTTTTTGTTGCCTTTATACTTTTTTTTTGGCAGGTTATCTCATTTTACTAAGGCTTGAAGGCTTACCTATACTTGTCTAACTTACCTCTATGACTCTAACTTCCAGATAATAGGGGGTCTTTCTTTCCATTCTCTGTATCCAGGCTTATATCTAGCAGGACCTTCAGTTAGTATGACAGGAGGCAAAGGAGAATGATTCAAAATATAAGGCTCTAGATCAGTGGTTCTCCGCCAGGCGTGATTTTGCCCCCCTGCCCCCAGGGGATATGTGTAATGTCTAAAGATATTTTTGGCTGTCACAGCTAGGGAGGTAGGGTGTTACTGGCTCTAGTGGGTAGAGATCAGAGATACTGCTAAACGTCCTACAGTGTACAGGGCAGGTCCCACAGTGAAGAGTTATTTAGCCCAAAACGTCAGTAGTGCCAAGGTGCAAAAACTCTGATCTAGGATCATGGTTATAGGCTTTTTACATGCAAAAAATTAAGATTACATTACTGTCTCACAGTACATATGATCCAGGTACACAGAAAATGTAAATGTGGAAAGTAAAACTTTGGAACTACTGAAAGAAAATATTGTTATGGCACATAGAAAATGGAAGAGGAAGCCCCAGTAAAGACTCTTACAGAAATACCAACTTGATATGCGATTAAGGGAGAATTACAAATTAAGTGGAAAGAAGAGACTATATGTAGCAATTATTTTTTTCCATTTTACGAACAAGAAAATTGAGGCTTACAGAATTTAAGTGACTTATTTTGGCTCAACAGATTATAAGTAACAGTGTGAGGTTTTGAAGCAAGACATCTTAAACCAGATACAAAAAGCACAAACCAGAAAGAAAACATGGATAATTTTGACCATAATAAAGTCTAAAACTTCCATCTAAAAAATACCCCTTAACCAAAGTTAAGAGACCAATAACAGACTGAAAAAGACATTTGCGATACATACAGTAGACAAAGCATTAATATCAGTAATGCACACAGAATGCCTATAAATAAATGAGAATAAGTGAAGTGTCCCACTAGAAAAATGGGCAGAGGACATTGTGATAAGCAGGATAGTGGCTCACTCAAAACTGTCAATGTCATAATCCCTTCAGTCTGTAAATATGTTACTTTACATGGCAAAAGGGGCTTTGCAGATGTGATTGAGTTAGGCACCCTGAGATGCGGAGAGGATCCTGAGTGATCTGGGTGGGCTCAATGAAATCACAGGTGTCTTGTGTCTTAGAGGGAAGCAGAAGGATCAGAATCAGGGATGGAGACGTGAGGATGGAAGGAGACAGCAGAGTGATGCAGTTGCTGGCTTGGGAAATGGAAGGGCGCCAGAAGCCATGGATTGCAGGCAGCTTCTGAACCAGTGGTTCTCAGCCAGGGGTAATTTGGCCCCCGGGGTACATGCACAATGTCTGAAGATGTTTTTGGTTGTCACAGCTGGTGGGGGGGTGGCTCTAGTCGCTTTCACTCTAGTGGATAGAGGCCAAGGATGTTGCTAAACATCCTACAATATATAGCACAACGAGGAACTCGATTCTTCCCTAAAGCTGCCATAAGTGCAGCCCTGCTCTCACCTTGATTTTAACCTAGTGAGAACCATTTTGCATTTCTGACCTCCAAAACTGCAAGATAATAAATTTGTGTTGTTTTAAGCCACTAAGT
>NW_020184853.1:0-1937 GCF_003031525.2 Neophocaena asiaeorientalis asiaeorientalis | reverse complement strand
GGACTCTCAACCACTGCGCCACCAGGGAAGCCCCAGAACAAGTTTTTTAAAAAACATCTGAATATCTGTTTCAACTTCTCAATAAGATTCCAGAGAACTCTGGAAAAGATCTAGAAAGTAGAAAATATCAGAATAAAGAGGCAGAAATCTGAGAACAGGAAGTACAGCAGGGAGACAGAAACCACAATAGCTGGGTTAAAACCCACGAGGAAGGCTGTAAGTAGCAGACAAGACACTGGAGAAAATAAAATTAACATGGTCAAGGGTAAAATGGTAAAGAGATGAAAAGGAAAGAGGAAGGCAGTCAGACGCAGGAGATATAACCTGGGGGTAATAGGAATTCTGGAGAGAAAAGAATAGATATAGCAAAAGCAGTAATCAAAGACATGGGAAGAGGAAACTTTTCTGGTACACAGAAAGAACTCAGTTGAAAATGAGAGTATGTTCTGAGTCCTGAGGAAAGTTTATGAAAAGAGGACCACATTTAGACACACCATGGTGGAATTCTCAAAGTAAAAAAAGTTAAGGAAATTTCTGGGACACACACACACACACACACACACATACAAACACACCCTTGGAACAGGAAATTTCTGAAGGGGGAGAAAGATTTTACTTTTCATATCCTTAGCTCTGTTGTTTATTTGTTTGGTTGGTTTTTAAAACACTATGTCTATTTAAAAATATTTTTTAAAAGAAGTTTCAATTGGGGCGAGGGGTGGTAAATAAGGATCTTATAGACAAATGGGAAATAAAAACAAAGAGCCTAATTTAAAATGATCTCAGATTTCTCACAACATCCAGAGAAGTATTGATAAATGTCAATTTTTTAACCTCAACTTGTTAGAAAAACATTTTATTTTGTTAATATATATAAATATTATACATAATATTTTAACAGGATAAAGGATATAAAATATTTAAATTTTCTTAGATCTTCGGACATTCACGATGCATGATAATTACCTTTACTACATTCAATGCACTTTAATGTTTTCTATCCTTGTCTATATCATTTTATATATTTTTTAAAATGCACTCACAATCTATTAAATGGAGTGGGTTGTGACCTATAGTTTGAAATACACTGATCTAGAAAAACCTAAAGGAAAAGCCATGTTGTCATTCATGACGAAGGTAACAAAAAGACCTTCTCAGGTGTGGAAGTTGTTAAAAAAATAATCGCTCCAAGTACTCTTCTTGAATAAATCACATACTCTTCTTGAAAATGTATGCTAGGACACAGGAAAAAAATCAGATGCAAAAACTTATAAATGAGAAAAAAAAATACAACTTGAAGCAGCTGCTTAGAGGTTCAGGGAAAAAACTTTCATATATTCTCCAAAACAATGTGAAAATGTGAATCTACCATCTTTTTTGGCAATATCTTAAAAAAATTAAAATGCGCGTACTCACCTCAATCTTGGAAATCCGAAAACAAAGACACCAGTATATAAAGATATATGAACTATGATGTTTCTTGTAGCAATGTGTATAGTGGCAAAAATAACTAACAGTGACTGACGTGTCCAACAACAAGTTAATGGTTTAATAAGTTATGGTGTATTTATGCTAAAGAAATAACCATCACGTTGCTATTTCTAATAAATTAGCTATCATCCCATTTCTGCAAAGCATAGAGGGGGAACTTATTAAAGGGTTTACATCTGCATGTATTTATGTGAGCAGAGAGAAAGATGTGGAAGGAAAAAAGCAAATTGTGAAGGCTGGTTAATTCTAAAGGGTGGGAGCAGTAAGGAAAGAAAGGGAGATCACTGGCTGCTCTGAAACACTTTTCAACTGACTTGTTGCAGTAAATATGCCTTACTTTGAAATTTTTAATCCAATTAAAAAAATTATCCTCTTGTTCAAGGGCATTAAACTTAACTTAAAACTTAACGTGGGCTTCCCTGGTGGCGCAGTGGTTGAGAGTCCAC
>NW_020184852.1:0-1861 GCF_003031525.2 Neophocaena asiaeorientalis asiaeorientalis | reverse complement strand
CAGATACTTTTAATATTAATTTTAATTTTTAATATTAATATTTAATTATTTTTTAAGATCATTGACTATTATGACAAGAAAAATGATATGATTCACATTACAGTGTTTATGAAAATTAAAAATATAGTGATTACTGGAACACATCCTTTATTTTTATGGAGAAATTCATTATTCCCTAATGCATCTGGAATGCAAAAAAAAAAAGCTTTTTCTTTTTTAATTAATTAAGTCAAGGGTTAGAATTTCTTTACTTTGCTCAGTTTGTAGAGATGGAATAAGGCTCTTAAATTAAATGTCCCCAGAAATAGAAAAAGAGTTGAATTATCAGATAATCATAAAAACAAGCTCCAAAAAGGGATTGTACAGTTAATAGTCTAATCATTTTGATGAAGAGTGCACTTAATTCTTAACCACATTTCTACAGTGATGACAACTAATGGAAAAGCAATTACCATGTTAGAATTATTCCTTCACTTGCTGAGTCTGACCCTTTATGTTTCCATAGGGAATCCAATGGGGTTTGTGATAAATTGAGGTGGGCAAGTACACTTTCTTTGAAGCTAATTGTATTGCCTCATTTACCAGCATCTAGCACAATAATTATCTGACCAAGCATTCTTTGTTATGAGCAATATGTACAAAATGTGGGCGATCGATAATAACTAGAAAACCGAACTGGCAAAAAGAAATCATTATACATGAGTTGGAGTTATACTCAATTGCATAATAAAGTATTTCTACAATAAAACTTGTGTTAGTACAAAGTTCTGTACAAATATGAAGTTGTACTGTAGTGATAACATTTCAGAAAATCAGAAGAAAATGTATCATTATTTTTTAATGTTAAATAATAAAGCAACCCTCCCCATGTAATGATATGAGTTTTCAAACACATAAGGAATCAATTCCTCCTTAACACTGTGTAGAACATTTCTTGAATAGTAACTGTTCCTAAAGAACAGTTCATAAGACAGAAAATCAGAAATCAAATTACCATATATATGGAATAAAAAGACTTGCTTGCTCTCCTTTTTCTGTATTTCTGGGGGATTTGAGTGGGGATAAGGGTACCTATGTATGAAGCTTGAAAATGAAGAGGGGGATTTTCCATAATCCAGGCTGACTCCATCCTAGAATAGTAGATGTGAACTTTTGTAATAAATTAAAAGTAGGAAGGATAAAGTTATATTTTGTTAGCATAAGAACATAAACAATCATCCCAACCAATGTCATCAGGCAGTATGAAACTCACGTTATTTGGGGGATATTTGATCCTATGACTAAACTCATTTTTTATCCCCCTTATCCATTCATTGAGATTCTAAACTCTCCTGGAAAACATCCAAAACTAGGAAATAAAACAAGACAGATACGTAATAGAACAAAACGATTGACAGTCTCAAAAGCCTGGAGGGCAGGAGGCAGATTCCAGACCAAGATGCCTAGGGTAGCATGGGAAGAAAGAAGTGATTGGAAAGAGGGTGATTTGAGGTGCTGTGCCAGTGATGGTGACTGTAAATCTGTCATGCCCACTGAGGAACGACTAGGCTGAGAAATAGGATATTTCTCTCATCCTTCCCGTTTTCTACCCAAAGTGGATTCTTTTTAAACTGCACAAAGCAATGTGAAACTGAAACAATGAATAGTGAATGAATACTGAATAAATAAATAGAATAATGTATTTTTCTAGAATCCGTGTGTGACAGTATATTAAGAACTCTCACATTAAGGAATTACCTGTGATTGGAAACATAATTTATTCTTTTTCTCTTTCTATCCGTATAAAAGCAGCTCAAGGTTGTTCTTACTGGAACTCTTAGCACCAGTGTGTGTGTGTGTGTGTGTGTGTGTGTGTGTGTGT
>NW_020184851.1:0-1849 GCF_003031525.2 Neophocaena asiaeorientalis asiaeorientalis | reverse complement strand
ACACACACACACACACACACGCACACACACAGCTAATTCACAGGGTGCTGACCCCTTTGTGGATTTAAGGTTGTGAGAGTGACATGAAACATAAATGATGCGTCTCTTATGCCTGCGTTAAGGCCATCACACCTCCAAAGTTTCAGTGAAATCTGAACAGTCACAGCAGGGAGTGCGCAGAGCTGACTGCACCAGGACACCACCTGACCTGGGGTTTCCCTGTGAAGCAGGAAGGTATGCTTAAGCCCTTTGGATGAAAGTTGGGGAGACTGGGGAGGATAGATAAAATGAGAGAAGGTTTGGGGAACATCAGAGTGGACCCCAAAAAGGGAATCCCCAGTCGCTGTTGGTGGCCCAGGCTCTGAGGCTGAGAAATGGGGGCCCGTCCCTGCTCCGCACAGCCCAGCTGGTTAGAAGCAGAGGGGGAGGGAGGAAGGAAGGAGGGAAGAGGGAGGAAGATGGCAGCCAGGGAAAAGTCTTGGACCTTTTTTTTTTCCCACTGGTTAATCAGAGGAAAGCGTTAATGGGATCCAGGCTAACCTGCCCCCAGTCACCTCCGTCAATCATAGCTGAGGTCCCTGTGCTAATCTTAAGCCCTCAAAGAGGACTTATTGGGACTTGCCATCAAGCCTTGACCACCAAAGTACTCTTGGAGCTGACGTCTCCTTGGGAAGGCCTGGTCCATTGGGGCAGGGTCAGAAGTTGGAGCCAGGGTGGGGAGGGGCTTGTCCAGGTGTTAGCTTCTGCCTCCAGCTCACCTGTGACCTTGACCAGGTCCCTGTGAAGAGTTCAGCTCCCAGGGCCTCCCAGTTTAGATGTTCTCCCAGAGGCCAGCTGAGCTGGGGTCTGAGAGGGAAAGGACAAGGCCCAGGGCCAGCAGGAGGCCTTCAGGCCAGGTCTGGCCCTGTCCTCTTCACAGCAATTGTTCACCAAGAACCTGACCCCTAAGGATGGGCAGCAAGTGATGGCAACCTGGGGGGGGGCAGCTGCACCCCAAATTTGTTGTGTGACTTCGGACCAATTGCTTCCCAAATCCCTTTTCTACACCAAAGGCAATACAGCTTGTGTTTAAAGCACTGAACTAACTTGGGTCAGAATCTTTCTTTTAACACTTAGTAGCTGGGTGCCCTGACTCAAGGCATTTAACCTTACCAAGACTCTGTTTTCGGGTCTGTAGAACAGGGATAATGAAAGTCTTTTTCTCAGGGGATTGTTGTGAGGATTAAATGAGGTAATAGATGTGAAATGCTCAGCTCACGGTCTGGTCCACAGCAAATATTCAGTAAATCTTTGCTACTGTCGTTATCAGCCACTACCTCTGGGCCTCAATTACATCCCTTTATAAAAAGAGGTGACACGAATGATTTCCAAGTCCCTTTTTCTAGCTGTCCTTTTCTCTAATCAGCTCGTCCACCTGTGCCGTCAGTCCTGGTACCAGGACCTGTGGGGAATGGGATAGCCGTGAGGTGTGGAAAGATCTCCAGGGCCATAGGGAAGGGATATGAGGGGTGACAGAGGATCTGCAACTGAACGAGGGTGAGCTCTGGAGAGGCTCGGTGCAGAGCAGAAGCCCACCACGTTCTGAACCTCAGGGACAGGAGCCCAGGTGACCCTGATGTGTGGGAGGAAGTCTTCTCCTTCACTCAGGCTGGCACTCAGGTTTCCACTGAATTCCAGCAAAAGGATCTCTTCACAGTTTCTCCAGGTGGTCTTTTCGTCATGCTCTTAACCACAGTTGTGTCAAATGTGTGTTTAAAATGCTGCTTCTAGAGGGTTAGGTGTTACCCCACTTTTCCTCCCGAACTTCCGACTTTGTGTGTGTGTGTGTGTGTGTGTGTGTGTGTGTGTG
>NW_020184850.1:0-1984 GCF_003031525.2 Neophocaena asiaeorientalis asiaeorientalis | reverse complement strand
GGCGGACTCTCAACCACTGCGCCACCAGGGAAGCCCGATTACACATATTTTTAAGGCTTCTCATATGTATTCCGAAACAACCAAAATGAGAATTAAGTCCCCACAAGTGATTTGCTAGTATCTAGTGTTTCTGTTTTCTTTTGTCTTTTTTTTTTTGTAAATATGTCAATTTGTTAGCTGAAAAAGTGATATTAGTATGCTTAACCATTTGTTTGTATTTTGTCTTCTGTGACTTAAAATGTGTCTTTTGTCTGGCTTTCTATAGATACATTTCAAGGTTTTATAGATTTGCTTCAGGTGGTTTGCATTATGTTTTCACTTTTTGTAAGAAAGAGACCGCCTTTTGATGATAAAAGAAATGCATTGTTGGATGTGACACAGGATGATTAATAGTTATTTTTCCATTAAAACCATGAAGACTATACAGGAAGAAGGTTTTGAGATGGTTTCTGAAGATGGAGAGAATGTACAAAGAAGGTTTTTCACACTGAGAAGTGGTTGAGAAAATTATGGTATATTTCTACGATGAAGTATTAGTCATTAAAACACTTAGGAGAATTCTGAGAAAATGAAGGCAGTGGTAGCAATGTTTAAGATCCTCTCGGAATCATCATATAAATCAGAAAGAAAGATTAGATAGCAAAAACAAAACCCACAGAAAATATTTACAACAAAGTAAGTGACAAGGTATCCCCACAGCCTCCAAATAAAGAGGGTGAGGACAAACTACCAATAGGTCAGCTGTGTTTCAGTGCCTTTGAAGGAGAAATCAGAGGGAAACAACAAGAGTGAATAATGAACTTGAGAACAGAACTCTAAAAGGAACTGTTTTTCACTGGAGAGTTCAATAGGCCAATTTACGAACAGCATCTAAAACTGAGAGGGGTTTCCCACTCAAATGGCAGGTGAGTAAAAGGTGCCTGCATTAAGAAGGTCTGAACAGTGTGGTGAAGGCTAGGCCCTATGAACTCTTGAAACTGAGCCAAGGAGAAACTGTTAAAAAAGGAACTTAATTAAGCCAACTAGGGATAATTGAGACAAAGGGAGGAAAAGCCTCGATAAAAGCAGAGCAGGGAAACAGAATCAAGAAATTTTAGAAAGCAAGTCACTATATTTTTCACAAAAATAATAGAAGAGGGAGCTCTAAGAAGTTAGAATAGGTACCCTGAGTCACAACTCATTATAAAAGTCTTATAAAACCAGTTCCACATAAAAATAAGCAATACAAAAGTATCAAGGTCAAATGTCAAACTTATTAAAAGAAAAAGAAAATAAGTAGAATAGCAACACTACAACAATGAAAACACACCAAAAAAATCCACAGAAAAGATAAAAATGCAACCTTCTATTTCAAAATAAACTAAAACAAATACAGAAAATGTTCTAACACAAATCGCCATCCTAAGCACCTCAGCATTTAGGTCACAGAACTCAATGAAGACTGCAAAAGAAAATAAATCATTTAAGAAATGAAGATAAAACAGATGACAAAAGATGAATAAACACAACAAATAATGCCTCAGACAACTAAAAGATAAAAGGTGGAAAAATACTTAAAGCAAAAGAAATAAAAATTATTTGAGAGTAAGTGGAAATACAGAAGATAGGGAAAGATGCAGCAAACTGAACAGGAGTGCCTGAAAAAGAAAATCAAACCAAGGGAACAAATCAAATATTAAAAGCTATAATTCAAGAAAACTTTCCTGAAAAAGAATATAATTAAATATTGAAAGAGTACACCACATATCTGAAAATATTGACCCAGAGTGGCTAATACCAAGACATATTGTATTACAATTTCTAAAAATATAATTTATGAAAAAAATTAGATTATCATCAGCCCTTTTGACAGCAATATTTTATGCCAGAAGAAAATGAAGTACAATAGTACCCCCTTATCCTCGGTTTCACTTTCTGTGGTTTCAGTTACCTGTGGTCACCAGGGTCTGAAAATATTAAATGGAAAATTCCAGAAATAAACAAT
>NW_020184849.1:0-2055 GCF_003031525.2 Neophocaena asiaeorientalis asiaeorientalis | reverse complement strand
TATATATATATATATATACACACACATATAATTTATTTATATAGCATAAAATTCACCCATTTAAATTATACAATTCAGTGTTCTTTAATTTATTCAGAGAGCTGTACAATCATCACCATAATCTAATTTTAGAACATTTTCATCACTCCCAGAAGAAACCCTGTACCCGTTAGCAGTCACTCTGCATTTACCTCTCCCCAGTTCCTGGCAACCACTAATCCACTTTCTATTTCTATGGATTTGCCTATCTGGACATTTCATATAAATGAATAAGTGGAATTATATACACGGCTTTTTGTGGCTGGCTTCTTTCATTTAGCATGCTGTTTTCAAGATTCATCCATGTTGTAACATGTATCAGTACTACATTATTTTTTATTGCCTAATAATATTCTATTGTAAGGACTGTATACATTTTAAGGAAAACACTTTCAACTTACATTAGATATACCAATGCTATAAAAAGAGCTAAATTTTTCAGTAAAAAGAAATCAGCAGTTTCCAGTAAAGATAGTGGGTTCACAAGTATACTAGGAGCCTAATCGCATTAACAATGGTGAATAAAATCTATATTTTTGATTAAAAAATATAGCAGAAATTATAGTGATGGTTGTGCAACTTTGTGGATATAACAAAAGCCACTGAATTGCAAATTTACATTGGAGAATTGTATGATATATGGAGTATATCTCAATAAAGCTTTTTTTTTTAATATAACAGATAAAATTCTGTTCATCAGAAAGAGAAAGGAAAGAAATAGCAATGAGCAGAAAGCCAAAGCCACAGGCTTATGTGAACTGCTCTTAGGTATTCTACTGCACATAATGTACTCTTTAGGAATTATATTAACCATATTTGATGTAGAGAGAGTCATAAGAACTAAGACTATAAAATATCCTTAAATAATAACAAAAAACAACTTATTTATCTGTTCATCCTAACTTTCTTATACTTAGTAAATATTATCTTACAGTCCACTCTGTACCAGGCACTATTCTAGGAACCAGGGATCAGTGGTGGGCATGGATGATCATGGTATATGAAAAACATATATAGAAACAAATATGATATGAAATCCTCCAAAATGTTAATGGTGTGGCTTTCTGTGGTTTCCAAATTTTCTAAAATGAACATGTATTCCTTTTATTGTCATAAAGAAATAAAAAGAATATACATATTTTTTCCAGAGATTCTTATTATCTTTATTTGATCAGAGGAGTTTGAGCTGTTATTCAAAACATGTAGCTGTCATACGCAAGTTTTCACATTATTCCTGTGGGGTTTTTTTTCTAATTTGTTTGCTTTATTGTTTATCTATTTATCTGTATCCATTTATTTATCCACAGAGGAGGCAATTCTCCTTAGAGGAGAGGGGAAGTGTATTAGTTTTCTATTACTGGGTACAAAATTCCACAAACTTAGCAGCTTTAAGAAAACACCCATTTATTTCCATCAGTCAGGAGGCTGGACTTGGATTAGGTGGTTTCTCTCATCTTCATCTCACTAGACTGAACTCAAGGTGTTGGCCAAGGCTAAGACCTTATCTGAGGCTCTAAACTCTCTTCCAAGATCATGTGGTGGTAGAAGACTTCATTTCCTTGCAACTGTTGAACTCATGGTGGCTGTCTTCAAGGACAACAGGAGCATGTCTCCTAGTGCTTCTTATTTCTTTTAGGGGCTAACCTGATTAGGTCAGGCCTACCCAGCATCATTTCCATTCTGATTAACTCAAAAGCAACATCTGCAAAATCCCTTTGCTATCTTATTCACAGAGACTGTCCACAATCAAGGGGAGGTAATTATATAGGGTATGTACAGCAGAGGGTGAGAATCTTGGGGGCCATATTAGAATTCCACTCACCACAAAAGGGTTTTTCTTTCAAGGATTATAAGAAGCACTCCTAGTTATCAATTCACTCACAGGAAGAACTGGAACATGTACTGTAAATTAACCACACACAGAAAATTAACACTGTAACTATGAACTACAATAGCTATGTATAAGACTATGTTTCTACTATATAGCACATGGAACTATATTCAATATCCTGTAAT
>NW_020184848.1:0-2044 GCF_003031525.2 Neophocaena asiaeorientalis asiaeorientalis | reverse complement strand
GCCTCCAGAACTGTGAGAAATAAATTTCTGTTGTTTGCAAGTCACCCAGTCTACGGCACTTTTGTTATAGCAGAGTGAACAGAATAAGACAGGGATCTAACCATCTCTCCATGATGTCCACTACAAATGGAGACACTTAGACATTAGACTCGGAAGGTTCCATGAACCATGACTCTAAAGAAAAACGGCTGGAAGGAGACACAGGAAAGTACTTGCCTTTTTCTTTTCAAACAACGTGGTATAAGCATGTTGTAGGGAAAGATCCAGGAGCAGAATGAGGCTGCAAATATAGGAGAGAGGGTCTCATGGGCTCAAAAGAGGGCTAGAGGAATGCTATGATTGGCATGAAATTCAAATATGGAAGGGCTTCCAGTAAGATGAAAACTATCGAGGAGCTTCCGATATATCTCCTTCCATTTATTTATGAGAATAACACACAACAAAGTGAAAAATGCAGCCACACGAGAAACCAGAAATCTTAATAAATAATCTACCAGACTGCAAGAATTGTCCATTAACCAACATGTAGAAGGGGCTCTGAATCAGGAAATAGGAGAAGGAAGTTAAGGGTGAGAGCCACCCTCAGCTGCTTGCAAGCTTAACAGAGATCACAAAATTTGTCAACCAAGAAGACAGAAATCATTCTCTTCTTCAAGGTCTGAGATGGCTAAGTTCTTTAACCACCCTTCTCCAACAATTCTTTTCTTTGTATAACAATATCATAGAGTATCCCTTCTTTTCAAGCATACACACAATGTTGGCAAAAGCAATCATAAGAAGCCATAAAGACTTAATAAACTCTGAAACAGAGGGGGCACACCATGAAAGGAAAGGGCATGAATGGAAGTGCAGATGTGAGAATGGTTATGCAGTTCCAGTGAAATGGAGAGCAGACCAATCCTGCTAGGCAGCATGTACAAGAGAAAGAGAAATCACTGGTGAAAGATGGGGAAGACCTGATTATAGAGGGACCTTCACTCTCTGATTTTGGCTCTGCACACTGTCTTCTAAACAACAGAAAGTTGTTAAGGGCTTTTGTAAAAGGTGGGTAAATGAAAAAAGTGGTATTTTAGGAATACGAATAAGGCCCTATGCCCTTCTTTTGCTTCTTCATTGCCAACACCCACATAGGCAAACATTGTGAGAAAAGATGCAATAAACAGAAAAAGGTCACAGGCAAATTCTTATAAAACCCTCCAAGTCTCTTCCTATGCTAATCTGTCATGAAAACTGCTTCTAATTTGAGTAGGATAATATTTTTTACAGAAACAAATGTTACTGTTAAGATTAAAAAATTTTTCTAGCAAGTCCCCAATGATTCCATGACAAGCAAGCATGATGTAGCACTAAGGAGCACATTTCTGAAAGATGATGATGAATTTATATAAAGAGCAAATAACAACTGCTAATATTACCTGAATATGTTTAGTATGAGCTAGGCGTTCTATTAAGCACTTGTGTGCTTTATCTCATTTGGTCCTCGCAATAATAAATGAGGTAGGTACTGGATGAGGAAAATGTAGCTTGAAAAATTTAAGTAACTGCCCCAAGGCCACACAGCTGATATTTGCTTTTGTACACTGTACTTTGGAAAGAGATGGAAAAAGTTCAAAGTGCACTTTTTGTCTACTTAATTGTAACATCTTCAAAATAAAGGCCTTATATACGTGTTTATTCAAAAACTAGATATTAGGCTCTTAGGATGCGCACAGTGCTGGCAGGACTGGGAACTAAAAGGGGTATAAGACATGATGCAATAGAACAGCTAAGTAAATCCATTCTGCTTGTCTATTTGTTTCTGTTTGTTGGTCAGTTTTAATGGGAATCACAGTACATAGCTTACAAACTGTAGAATAACCTTATTTACTAAAACAACAAATTACCAAGAGAGCTCATTAAAAAAATGGCAATACCTCATTTGATTTTAAAGTTATAAATTGCAATTGTAGGATTGTACTAATGCAAAAAAACTATACTCATTATTAAAAATCATTAGAATATTTAGAAGGTTTCACTTTCCTTTTTTAAAATTTTATTTATTTAT
>NW_020184847.1:0-2042 GCF_003031525.2 Neophocaena asiaeorientalis asiaeorientalis | reverse complement strand
TTGCCTTTTTTCATTTCATGATCTGGTAACTCTTATTAAACTTTTCCAAGCATTTTTTCAATGCTTACTCCACTCCAGTATCTCACACCATTAAAAGGGGTTAGGGATGGGGAGGCGGTGGTAGAAAGAATGTATCAAGGCCTGAAGGAGTTTGATGTTCCAAGAAAGAACTTCGCTTGTCTGGTGTGAATTAAGGCTGGGCAGAGGCCAAACTGTGGAAGGCCTTATAGGATTTGTTCAAATTTTATTTTAAGGCCAAGGGTAGTGGAAAGCCATTGAATAGCTTTAAAGTGGGGGAGTGACTTGATTTTGTTTGACTAGGATAAAAGTGGAACCTGGGAAATCAGTTAGGGAGGCTATTGCCCTAGCCCAGGGAGAGAGATTGGTGACTTGCGGTATAACTTGCAGTATAACCTTCTTACTCCACTGACACTCACCGCCTTCAAAAACTAGCTTAGATTTTTTTACAATTTGATTTCTTATGACCAAATTATTTTGCTCTTTTTTTTTGATGTCAGTTATCTATAAATTTTCATTTGACAAGCTAGGTAACATTATTTTATTGTTTTATTCATTTAAGGGTGCTAGTATGAAAGTATGGTTTCTTTATAGCTAGTATGAAGGCCTGTATAGAGGGTTTATTTGCTTTCTAAGGTGTCTGTACTACCTGTCTACTAATAAGGAGTTGGTGGTGTGGCAGTTCTGTAATACCAAGCAGTGATGACTAGTGAGCTCTATTGTATGCTGTCAGGATATCTCATTCAAATTTTATATTTTTTTAGTCATCCTTTTATCTTCCAAATTCAGTTCCAACACAAAATCCTACTTTTTTAGAGGCAATAACATGAGTTTTTTCCTTTAAATAAAATACATTGCTAAAGAAGCATACTTGAAATTCCCTAGTCTTTGTGACCTTCTGATCATTTATCGTTCGTGCCTTCCCATTTTTACCTTACAGGAGGAATTAGAATAAGCCTTAATTGAAGTTCAGAAATATCTAAAGATTTGTAAGTTTCTCTCCTGCTTTCTACTTCTAGTGTCTTGTTTTGAAAATTAGGACTCATTTTTTCTTTTTCCCAGGTTGAGGTTAAAGATATCTCAAATTTTGAAAATATTTTCTTTTTTTACTATTTTGCTTAGTACTTAAATATCAAAATGCCTTACCAGCACTATATATTTGTTGAATGTGGAAGATGCTCTACCTGTGTGAAAGACATAATGTCCTCTTCAGATTTCATGTAGTGTGTCACCAAAGTAGACTTTAAAAGTGCCCCGCCAAGGGGCAGAGGGGTAGAAGGGTGGAATTTTCTAATTTGTGAGGGGGAAAACATTGGGCTTCTGTTTTTCTTGTTCTTTGTTTGTAGAAATCTCTCCCTCATAATGTTATAAGAAGCCTACTTATATTGGTTAAAATTAGAAGAAAGCAGGCCATTCCCCGCCCCCCCTCCTTTAATTATTAAAAAGGCACAGGGAGGTCGAGGTCTGGAAAGTTGCCAGGTTTTCTTGGACTGTCCTAGAAAAGTAATCTTAAATGTGTTCCCAGGTTCTAGTCAGTTGAATCACAAATTTGGAGTTTTGTGGTTTGCTCTTTTCCTGTTGCCTGTTATTCTATATAAACTTTATGTATTCAGGAAAATGAAATTCTTTGGCGGTTGATGATAAAATCAATGCTTTTATTCCAGGCTACCAACCAAATATACCAACTTAAAGTATATTTCTGCCTAAAAAGATGTCAAGTCATTCCTTAAGAGAATGAGAACGGTTACGTTTAAAGGTGTAAAGATGTTACTTTTAAAGAAATTTTTCTTTCTTTTGGGGGAGAACTTTATAATGGATGTCTTTCGTTATTTAGTGTTTAGTAATTCAGCACAGATTAAGTTAGCATCTTTTATTGAACAAGCCAGGGGTAGAGCATCTTCTGTACTTAAATAAGAGTTTAAAAAATGAGGTTCTTTAAAAATTTTGCTCCACAGAAAGGTAGAGATGGATGAAAGGTATTAGATGGATGTGTTTATCTTTAAAATGGGCAAACATGACTTTTA
>NW_020184846.1:0-2032 GCF_003031525.2 Neophocaena asiaeorientalis asiaeorientalis | reverse complement strand
CCCCCCCCCATTCATCTCTGGGCCCATCAGGGATGTGGGCAAAGGGAGCATTGCATTAATATGGGTGGATTGATAGCCTCGGGATCACATTGATCTTCATACGTGTTGAATGTTATGTCAATTATTCATCACTCAGAGATATCATTGCAGGGAAAACATCACATTAAGAGCAGCCAGGAAAACTAGAGGTTATAAATTCTAACCCCGGCATAGTTACTGGCAACTCTGGAATTCAGTGCCATCTCCTTTGTGGTCTTATTGGAATGCAGGAGTCTCAGACCTTCTTTTAGAAATGTTTTCTCTCCTGTCTTGCCTTCCACTGAGCAGAGAATCAACCTATCCAGAAGTGAAAAAAAGCTGATAAATCTGTAAACACAATGCTCCTAAGTTTCCTTTGAATTCTGACATCACCTCCAGTTGGCTGTCTAAAAAATGCAATTTTCTCTCAGTTGACTCAAGGAAGCATTTTCTGCAGGGCTAGATGATACCAAAAATGAGTGTCTGAGAAGATGGAAAATGCCACAATGTAAATATAACTCAACCCAGCATACAGAGTTGTTGACAGAGAGAGAGTGGGAGTGTAAGATCTCTGCCACCAGGCAATGACTCAACCTTTCTAAACCTGTATTTCCTCATCCTGTGAGTTTAGGGATCCTGCCAATTCCAGTGGGTGGTTGTGAGGATTAAATTAGGTAACCTAAATCACATAATTCTGAGTCCCCCAACCTTATGGAGCTGCTATTATTTTATACCACACTTTGTGGGAGGGCCACCAAGTTGTTCTTCAGAGTCTCTGAAGGTTCCCATGGTGAAGCTTAGGTGTCTTCAGTGCTGTGATGTCTTCTCTTGGACGGCTGGTCCTGCAGACACTACTCTCCCTCCCCAGCCTCCTTTTCACAACTAAATGTGACTCTTATTTCATTCCATCAAGGAAACACCAATACAGGGGCCATCTATCTATCCATTCATGTGGTAGCTTCTTGAGCTCCTACAATGTGCTATGCAGCAGCAGTTTTGAACAAGATGAAAGGTCCCCCTCTCTAGGAGCCTATATTCCAGTCTGAATGACCAAAAATGAGTCCACAGCAGGTGCACCAGCCAATTCAGGTGGTAACGGGTGCTTTGTAGGTGATAATACCGGGTGATGTGATGCAGAGTGTGAGGTCAGGGAAGGCATTATCAGGAGATGATAATGAAGCCATCACCTGAAGGGTAGAAGGGGGCCAGTTATGTGAAGACCTCAGGAAAGAGTGTTCCAGGCAAAGGGAGCTGAAAGTTCGAGTCTGATATGGGCGGAGATGAGGTCATTTTAGTAGCAGAAAGGAGAACAACATGACAGGAAAGTGTGGTCTGAGATGATCAGAGGGATAGGCAGAGCTTGAGAGGCCATAATAAGGAATCTGGATTGTATTCTTGTACAACTGGATGATTTTCAGCAGATGCATGACACATTTTGATTCGTGGTTCATGTGGGGAGGTCGCTTTAGCCGACTTGGACAGAATAGGTGGTGGGGGGAGGAATAGGAGTGGGAAGAGCAGTTAGAGGTTCTGCGGTTGTTATGTCCAAGCTGGTGGTGACTTGGACTAGGGTAGTATCAGTGGAAAGATGTAAATAAATGACAGGGCTCAGGAGCTGTTGTGGAAGCTTTGGAATTCGGTGCTAATTCCTGTGTATTGAGATTGGATGTGGGCGAGGGTGGAGGGAGGGAAAGAGAGGATGACTCCTAGGTATTTTGTAAGCTTTGGCTACCCCCAAAAGTAGAAAAAGAGGGCAAATGTGGCTCATGAAATGTATCAGTTTTTCCCTGCCCTGGGAATTTTCTCACTGGCTATGTATCTCCATGGGCTCTGGTCTCCCGTCCCCTCTGTCTGTTTTCCATGGCTTTCTCCTCTTCTGTGTGTGCTCTGTTCTGAGGGCTGAATATTTTTAAACAGAGGGTGACATTATTCACAGCTTTTAAAAAATTTTTTTATTTTATTTCTTTTTTTAAACAGCAGATTCTTATTAGTTATCCATATTAGTGTATACATG
>NW_020184845.1:0-2041 GCF_003031525.2 Neophocaena asiaeorientalis asiaeorientalis | reverse complement strand
GCGGGGGGCGGTCTATGGGGCGGCCGGTCCTCCTGCTGCCGTTACCACTGCTACCGCCGCTGCCATATTGGGTCCTTACTGTACAGGCAGCCGCTACGGTCATGTCTGATATACTATTAAGGATGGATTTATTTCCTTATATTCTTGCTTTCTCACTAAAATATTCCATGAAGCAGGGACTTAATTTAATTTACTGGGGTATGCTTTATGCCTAGAATAGTGTTTTACATACAAATAATTTTTCAGTCAATAAATTGAGACACGCAGAATAGCACTTATCAAAGCAGGAAGCATTTCAGTCTTTTTTGTCTGTCTCTTTCTTCTCCCAAATTGAGTGACTTCTGGTGGTTTTGGAAATACTCGCTTAGACATCCGAGGGAAGTTGGTATTTGCAAATGGACACATGACATTTGTAGAATGAATACCTACCTCCCCAAACGGGCCAATATAGGAGTTGGTGCTGAGCAGCCACAAACAGCCCAGTCAGCTTGGGAAGGGCTCACGTGGCACAGCACAGAGAGGTAGATTTAGGTAAGGAGTACTATTCTACCAGTGCCGTGGAGGAGAGGAAGTAAGCTCTAGCAGTTATAAACATGGAAGGCTAGGCAGCTTGGGCTAGCTCCTTAATCTCTCTCAACCTTAGTTTTCTCATCCATTAAAGGAGGCTTGTGACAAATCTCCTATGCAGAAGAATTACAAATAACGCATGTGGCTGTGTAAGGTGGCAGAGCATAACTCTCCATTTGGTAAGTGTGCAGTGCCCAAAATGAGTTCTTTCGAAAGACTGCAGGATGAAAAGAAGGGGAAATAATACTTTTATGGTGGAGAAGTCTGACAAACAAGACATTAGCCAGGTGATAAAGATTCACGTCAACAAGTGATGTCACGCTGATAGTACCTGCTTTTGATATGATATGATAAGAATGGTGTTTTACTTCTGTGGTCTTTCTCAAAAAAATCCATAACCCCAGTAAAACCATGAGAAAAAGCTCAGACGAATCCCAACTGAGGAACACTCTACACAATACCTGACCAGTATTCCTCAAAACTGTCAAGATCCTCAAAAATAAGGAAAGTCTAAAAACTACCACAGCCAAGAGGAGCCTAAGGGGGCATGGCATGATGACTAAAGGTGATGTGGCATCCTGGATACCCACCCAGGGCATTCCTTTCCTGGGACAGGAGAAAACAAAACAAAACAAACCATGAGGTAAAAACTAAGGAAATGTGAATAAAGTATAGACTTTAATTAATAACACTGTATCACTATTGGCTTATAAAATGTACCAGATGTGCCATACTAACAATAAGATGTTAACAGCAAGGAAAATTCAGTGTGGCGTATATGGGAACTATCTCCACAATTCTTCTGTAAATCTAAAACTGTGTCACAGTAATAATACTAATAAAAAGCTTATTAACAAAAAAGAGAAGGCTCACTGTGATGAGTAAAGTAAAATAATGTACGGCAAGTTCTAAACCCTTAATACATATCGTAACTTTTCATTGGTTGCTCACTTAATGAAGTAGTTAAATTTATCACAGTATCACCTATTATGAAACAATGTTATTCATAGTAGCACAAAATGTTGCTATTTAGTAGGAACGGTATGGCTAAGTAAGATAAGAAATATCACATGATCATGAAAACTGTGGCTGTAAACACTGTAGGACAACATGGAAAATGCTCGTGATACAATGTTTAGTTTTAAGTGGATACAAAATTACATACATAATATGATGATGGCAGTTACAAAATAATTGGAAAGAAGCACATGAAAATGCTGACAGGGAATATGAAAGGTGGGTGTATTATAGGTGATTCCTCTAATTCTGTTTTCTTATTTTTCTATAATGTGGGTGTAGTATTTTAAACAGCAAAAATAAATTTAATACAATTCAAAGGTACATAAAAACAATAGTATTTAATCAAAAAGGGTAGCAACTTTGCGCTTTAGTATATTCATCACAAAATGACAAATTTTTCTTTTACATCAGGGATCTTTATCAGAGTGGTCTTTGGACTTGGACGAGAAAAAAA
>NW_020184844.1:0-2025 GCF_003031525.2 Neophocaena asiaeorientalis asiaeorientalis | reverse complement strand
GGCGGACTCTCCACCACTGCGCCACCAGGGAAGCCCCAGAATATTCTTATGCATATAAAGATGGGTGTGCCCAGGAGAGAATGTCACATAGGTACATGTCATCTACCAGACATAAGGTTGGGAACGGCTGGTGTAACAGTCAGAATCCTAGAAAATACTAAATCACATGATAGCAGAATCTATACTTATAACAGCATATGATGCCAATCATAAAAAAGAAAAACCATCACCACCACCCTTTGGGACACAAAAACTCACAAGCCTGAAAGTCGCCCAAATTTATAAAGTACTGATAAAATATTTTTGCTTTGGATAGTTCCAGCAGTTGAATGATGGACAACGCCTAGGCAAATTCTATCCCTGTAGAATTGATCCATTTCAAAACACCCACTTTTCCCACAACTTCCTTAAGTTAAAGGAAAAATAGACTAAAATTTGTATTTACAATATATGTTCAGGCAGTTTAAACTGACTTACATTCCTTATATTACACCTTCACATTTTTGTCTAAGATGTTGTCATCACTATGGTTATAAACACACACATATATATAATATGAATATATAGTTTTATATATAAAAGTTATATACATATGTAATATATATATTTTTTTCCTATTGAAAACATTGGTAGAGAACTCACTACAGGAATTATAAATATTTTACATACAAATCAAACTGCATTTATTTTAATATCTTTTTTCTAAATCAGACTTTCTTTGGATCTATTGAAGTCTATCACTATAAATTTGTTTCTGCATTCTTTTTCTTTTCTCATGCTCTATGTCAACACTCAGCTGGTCTCCACCCTATTCATTAAACTCTTTTTCTAACAGACGCTGCTTTTTCCCCCCCTTTTACTCTTTCATGTCATCCAGGAGAGATCAAAGAGTTTAGTCGTTCTTGTCCATTGTATGCAGAGGTGTGTGGGTGCAATTTTGCATGATTCTGGTGTTCACAGTGTTCAGGTTGCCTTCCTAATGTTTCAATTATTTTCTTTGATAGTATTTGATATATGTTGACTGTTTCAACTAATAGAAATCATCTTTAATCTAGCTACCTTAATGAGAATAAAGGAAAATAGTATAAAGTATTGAAACAACATTCAAAGTTTATCTATTTTGAAGAAACAATTGACTCATTTTGAATATGGAAATATTATTTTGTAAAAGAAATCATACAATTTTTCCCTGACATTACATTATATAGTTTATAATCAGACCATGAATGCATGGAGAAATAAAGTAAAACTATATTTTAAAAGTAATTATCTAATGTTATTTACTTATTCACTTTATTTTAATAAAAACTTATAAACAGCTTGATGTAAATGAAAAATTGTGCCTTTCACGTCCTTTTCCATGTTTGATAGTGAGAGTGAAGGCAATGTAGTGCAATGGCAAGAACTCCGAATCGGCTGTCAGGAGAGCTGAGTTTAAATTCAGCTTTTACCACTAAGTAGCCATGGGATTTGAGAATACTATTTAAGCAATCTGAGTTTAAATTTCCTATATTATGAAATGAAGGATAGGAATTAGAGGAGCTATGCAGTAACTGTAAGATACAGTATTTTATAAACATGTATTTTTAAGCAAAAATTCACGGAAACTGTGGTCAGAGGTTAGCTCTGGACACATCATTTTTTAAAAAGTAAGATATCAAGAAAAAAGTAAGATATCAGATATTGCTGAGCTTTCTGCTTAGGATGGTATTGGGCTTCAGTAGTCTTGTGGATATCAAATCTTCCAACTTAATTTTTTGTACTAAAATCTTCCAGATCAAAATATTTTTCTTAGCAGCAGCAGTTGAAAAGTACTTTTCATTTCTTTCTTAGGAGCTTATTAAAATTTTCAGACTCTTGAGTAGTATAAGGTAGAAAAGTGAATGGGATTACATTTTTGTCATCCATGCGGCAAACACATCATTTCATTTTGTTTTTTCATTTTACATGAAGTTGATTTTACTCACGAGACTGGAGGGCTTCTCTGGTGGTGCAGTGGTTGAGGATCCACCTGCCAATGCAGGG
>NW_020184843.1:0-2034 GCF_003031525.2 Neophocaena asiaeorientalis asiaeorientalis | reverse complement strand
AGGATATAGGACAGGTGCCTCTCTCACTTGGCCCCCCTCCCTCTCTCTGTCTCTCTCCCATCTCTCTCTCCACCTCCTCCCTCTCGCTCTCTGTCTGTCTCCATCTCTCATATCTCTGTAGACAGGCCCCGGGGTCCTGCTCAGGCGTCCTAGCTCTTCCTCACCTTTGGTACCTTTGGGCCCGGCCGGCCCTGCCTTCCCAGGGACTCCGGGAGAACCTCGCTCTCCTGTAAATTCCAAAGACACATCATTGAGGAAAAGGCAACCTGAAGCATTCTACTTGGGCCTCTCCGCCCTAAGGAATACAGTCCTGACCCTCCCATCCCAGCTGCGGTGTCCTCGGGATCAGTGCCCTGGGACTCAGCCCGAGGGTGACAGCAGACGGCGGGGACAAAGCACTCACAGCCACCCGGTGCCGACCGGCCGGAGCGCCCAGCTCGGGCCCCAGGGGACCACCGGCGATCTGGCTCCCGACCACCTCAGTGCATCAGCCCGGGTCCAGGCCACCGTCAGGGAGCCCCCCGGCTACTTGGGGGCCTGGGACCAAGAGCACGTCCTCAGAGACCCTGTCACACAGGACCCTCCGGCCCCTTGGCTCTGGGAGGGAGGCGGGGCCCTGCCCTGTGCTCAGCCCTGGACGCAGGGGCGGTCGGGAGCAATTATGCATCCCTCTGGGGTGGTTCTGTCTCCACCTCCAGAGAGGAGGGGTCGGGAGCCACGAGGCCTCCCAGGTCTGCGTTATTGATGTGAGCAGGGGGCTAGGACCACCCAGGGCCCTGCCCCTCCTCCTGAGCACTGATGGGAGAGTCAGGAGAGGCGGCCACAGGCTCAGCCAAGGCAGCAGGAGCGCCTGCCGGCAGGCTGCCCTCCCCGGGGAGTGTGGGTGTGTGGGTGTGGGGCCGAGGGGGCGCCGGCTCGGCTTGGGGCGGACCAACCACACCCACTGGTGGGCAGCCGCCCCAGCCCGGCCCCTCCTCCCAGTGTCCCCCCGGCAGGACTCCCAGCCTGGAGCCCACCGTGGTGAGCACACACAGCCCTCCCATCCCCAGGAGCTGCCCTGGGTGCCCACGGCCCCTGAGCTGGATACCTCCCAGGACGCGAGAGGCTGGGGACCTCCGAGCTGGCCCTGTGTCCGGAGCCCTTGGAGCGTCCACTCACACGCAGGCCCGGGGCACTCACCCCTTGAGCTGCGTGCCCACCTGCCCTTCATCCCAGGCTCGGGGCCCGAAACCCCACAAGGGGGCCACCACGTCGACGGGAGAGCTGTGGAGCGCTCGGGGGCCTTCCTACTGCATTGAGGTCCAGCTCCACCCTCCCTGCTGATGGCTGACTGCTCTGAGCCCCAGTTTATCATCTGCGGTACAGACAGAAAACGCCGGGGCCGCAGTTTTCAGGTGAGAATACCGAGGTACGCGTGGCTTGGAATCTGGCCCACGGCCACGTAAAGCCAGGGCTGGATCGAGGACCGGGAAGCGGGTGTTCTATGGAAGTGGACCCCGATGTGAGCTCATAGACCAGCTGCGACCAGCCCCCTCCTCAGGGAATGACAGATCCCGGTGGGCCTCGGGGGTCCCTCCTGACACCAGCTCTGAGCAGGGTCGTGACCCAAGCTCCCGACCTGAGACCCGCAGGGGGCAGTGCCCACCCGGGGTCTAATTTGAGAAGAGCCGGTGCTCAGTGACCCCCACGCCCGAGCCAGAGCACGTACCCTTCTGTCCACTGGCGCCTGCCTCTCCTTTGGGCCCTGCGGGTCCGGGCAGCCCCGGGCAGCCTCGGAGGATGGAGAGCTTGTCGGAGCCCTCCAGACCCACCAGCTTCACCTCTGCAGAGAGACACAGAGCGCCAGTCAGGGCGCTCGTCCTGGGCCTGAGAGCCCTGCAGGGCCCGCGACAGGCCACCCGAGCCACGGGGATCTGCCACGCGGCGACCTCGACCTGGGCCCTTGGCTGTGGCCAGAGTCACCCGTCTCAGATGAAGGGTCATCCTGGCAGTGAGTTTCCCGCCTCTGGTGGGCACTGGTCAGGTGTGGAGGTG
>NW_020184842.1:0-2027 GCF_003031525.2 Neophocaena asiaeorientalis asiaeorientalis | reverse complement strand
GAGAGGCCACAACAGTGAGAGGCTCACGTACCGCAAAAAACAAACAAACAATAAGAAAACCCCACAAAAAAGGCCTGGTTATCTATTTGAAATAAAGAAAGAAGTTAAGGAAGAATAACCAAACATTAATATCTCAATAAATTATTTTGTCTCACTAGCTTGAGTAATTTTGTTTTCTTTCAAACAACAATAATAACATTTACCTAATGGTAACATCAAGCAGTCTCCTGAAAGCTTATAGTATTTATATAGTTTACTACTTTGGCTTAGAATCCACAATCCCCTCTTTCTCGCCATTCCCTCTACTCTGACATGTGCTGGTTTTCTGGGTAATAGATTGTTTGGCCTGTCTAGATGTTTTAGTATAGTACTCAGCTAATTTATTTGCCTATTTTTTTCTCTTGGAAATTGGTAGCTATTGGAGCTGACTAAGTCAAACTATTGCTGACTCTTCTTCCCAAATATTTTAGACTTTGGCTAAGCATTTTTCAAAAAATAGGAATACATGAGCCTTACAAAATCAAGAACGTTAAACCACTGAAGAGTTAACAAGATGGAACACTATAAAAGAAAAGCTATTCTAACTTAGAAATATATCCCCAATTAAATATGCTGTATACTTCTTTCAGTAATCTTAAATCAGTGTTCATGCAGTGTTTACAGAAGACATATTCTCCAGACAGTCCTCAATGTGGGAAAAGCTTTTATTTTGAGGCTAAAAAAGATGGATTTTCTAAATTGTCATAGGCTGTGGTTTAGCAGCTGCATTCTGCATGGTCCCTACACAGCTTATTCTTCTAATTATGCTGTGACAGCTTCCCCAGTGGATTAAAATCCACACTCAGAGTTCTCTTGTCTTTAACCTTTCATCCCCATGACTCCCTACTCCACAGATGCCTCTCCTAATGTCTAGTTCTAAGTCTGGGGACTTCTTAGATAAAGTACTAAGAAGGTACTTTTAGTACTTGCACAATAAAAGAAAAAGGTGATTGTAATCTTTCTCTGATCTTTAGCGTCTAAATTCTACATACATATTAAGCACTGAAAAATGAAAAAGTAATCTATTCTATAATACAAATGTTATCTGGTCCTTCATTCAGCTTTTAGAAAGTGATAAACCTTTGATAAGTCTATCCAGGGCAACTTATTTTTTTAAAAAAGAAAAGAAAAAGCAGGCTTTGCTATACAGTAGTACCTCATTTAAGGGCATAAAAGTGGCCTGGTATAGATAATTGTTCACACAACTGAGGCTTACTTCTTAATAAGTCAAATCTTTAACCTTTTTTTTTGGTTCAAAATCTTTTAGTAGGTGTATGGCCTCCTTAACCAGAATATGCTAGAAACAATTTAATATTCCTTTATTCAAGATAATGATTTACAACATCTAGACCATCGAGGGAATACAGTTTGGTTCATTTTGGCTCTCCATCTTCCTTGATGTTTCTCCACCAAATCCAGGCTTACCTGTAAGAATATGTGTATTTTTGTATTGTTCCCATTTCCTTCATCCCCTACAATGCTCTCAGTTTCGATGACCTACTGAGGGTAGGGAAATCAGATATACAAGCCAGGGGTCAAGAATAAAGTTTCTTGATTTTTCAGCAGCTATTTAAGAATTGGTCTTCTTTTAAACAGTCATAGGCATTCTTGTGAAGAGTTACATTCATCAAAGTTATAGTGGGGTTTTCTAGCACCAAATATGATGAAATAATTTGGATGTATGCTTTTAAAGTAAATCAATTTCCCTGGATTTAGGATGATGAATTGAGAATCTGGAAGGTTCTCCTGAGAACAGGTGAGAGGTCTTAAGAAAATTCTCACTCCCTGCATTCATCTAAAAGATAAATTATTTTCTCTCAGAGAAATGGAGGGAAAAGAGATGGATTCCAAGAAGGTCTAGTGTAGGAAGGGAGAAGCATTAGAGAGAATATAGTCCCCATGCTGAGGCTGAAGTTTCTTTTCTGACCTCTACCAGGCTCCAGGGGACCTTTAAAAGGTCAGGATAGGGAAATGAGGGAGTAGAAAGA
>NW_020184841.1:0-2025 GCF_003031525.2 Neophocaena asiaeorientalis asiaeorientalis | reverse complement strand
TAACTACTAAGAACTCAATAGACCTAGTTTATTATAGCTACCTTTTTTCTTTATCTTCCCCTCCCCCTCTAGGTGGACATTGATATTAAGATCCGATCTTGCAAAGGGTCATGCAATAGGGCTTTAGAACATAAAGTAGATCTGGAGGACTATAAAGATCAGCAGAAGCAACTTGAACAGGTTATTGCCATAGACTTACTTCCCTCTAGAGACAGTCAATATTTACCACTGATAAAAATGAGGCCAGTTCCAGGCCCAATTCCCAGAGAGTTCAAGAGCCAGCTTCAGCAGGCCCCTCCAGAGTGGAAGGCACTGCTGGACACGCAGCAGATGAAAATGGAGTTAGAGAGGTTTGGTGGAGATGGGCAAGCCAGAGGAGACTCTGCATCTCATGGAACAGGATCAGCATCAGAAAGCCCCAGGAAGCCTGGAACTAGTAGTATTGGAAATGTGAACCCTGGGATCTATGGACCTGGAGGTGCTGGCACTTGGAACACTGGCCATCCTGATCCCGGCAGTGCGGGCACTTGGAACATTGGACGCCCTGAGCCCGGAAGTGCTGGCACGTGGAACACTGGCCATCCTGATCCTGGAAGCGCTGGCACTTGGAACACTGGCCATCCTGATCCCGGCAGCGCAGGCACTTGGAACATTGAACGCCCTGAGCCCGGAAGTGCTGGCACATGGAACACTGGCCATCCTGATCCCGGAAGCGCTGGCACTTGGAACACTGGAAGTTCTGTGTCTGCAAGTTTTAGGCCAGATAGCTCAGGGCATGGGAACATCAGGCCTTCCAACCCAGACTGGGGCACATTTGAAGAGGTGTCAGGAAATATAAGTCCAGGGACAAAGAAAGAGCTTCACACAGGTAAACTGGTCACTACTAAAGGAGATAAAGAGCTTCTGATTGGTAGTGAGAAGATCTCTGGTCACACAACCACCACTCGTCGTTCATGCTCTAAAATCGTCACAAGGACTATTACACATGCCGATGGTCACACAGAAATGACCAAAGAAGTGGTAAACTCCGAAGATGGCTCTGACTGTATTGACACAGATTTAGACTTTCAGTTGTCTGGCAGGGGTAACCTAGATGATTTCTTTCGTAGGCACAATGATGGTTTTTTCTCCCCTATGTTTAAGGAGCTTGACAGTAAGATCCATTCTACGGTCTCAGACTTAGGGGATATCAGCTCTCACCACCTCGGCCTACCTGAGGTCTCTTCCAGTAGTAAAACTTCAAGTCATGGCAAAGAGTTTGCAAGCAGTAGCATGACTATCAACAGACGAGGCTCCACGTTTGAAAGCAAGGGCTATAAAATGGCAGATGAGGCTGAAAGTGAAGAGGATCTTGGCTTCAGAGGAGCACATGCCACCAAGAGAGGCCATGCTAAAACTCGCCCTGCCAGAGGTATCAGCACTTCTCCTTTGGGGAAGCCTTCCGTGACCCCCTAGACTAAGTTCATTACTCCTACAATATGTCTCCCATAGCACCTTTTACTTCTTTCTTAGCCCTCTATCATGCTTTATTGAAATTACAGGTTTTTGCTTATTTTTTTGTGCTAGACTGTAAGTTCCATGGGGGCAGGGACTTTGTCTATCATGTTCATCTCTGTATTCCCAAATGCCTAGCAGTGTGGAGTCAGCACTCAATAAATACATGTTAAATGAATGAATGAATGAATCCCTCTGGAACTCAATTTAAAATTTGTTTAACCAAATTCTTTTACCATTCAAAATGTGTGCCATTGGAAATTGTCACTCAACTGATTAATCATATTTTTAGTGTGTGTCTCAGTTGACATTGAGATCAGGTTAAAAACAAGTGCTATTAGTATTAAATGATGCTTAGATATCTTTGCTGGTTACTTGCCATTAATCAGGATGTGCAAGTGAAATTCCAAATTCATTGAGAAAAATCCCCCTTGCAATGTGTATGTATAAATGCTACTTACTTGCATAAGTTCCATCCCAGTGTAAGCACATCCTTTCTCTATAAAGGGAAGGAAGGAAGGAAGGAAGGAA
>NW_020184840.1:0-1937 GCF_003031525.2 Neophocaena asiaeorientalis asiaeorientalis | reverse complement strand
GTGTGTGTGTGTGTGTGTGTGTGTGTGTGTGTATTTTTTAGTCTAAGGTTTTCTACATATCACATTGTCTCATCTGCAAACAGAAATAATTTTACCTCTTGCTGTCCAGTTTGGATGCCCTCCCTTTCTCTCTCTTTCTCTCTCTCTCTGTGTGTGTGTGTGTAATTGCTGTGGCTAGGATTCATAGTACAATGTTGTATAGAAGTAAGAAGAATGGGTATCTTGCCTTGTTCCTGATCTTTTATTTTCAGGGAAAGCTGTCTGGTTTTCACTGTTCAGTATGATGTTAATTGTGGGCTTTTTGTGTATGGTCTTTATTATGTTAAGGTATTTTCTGTCTATTCCTAATTTGTTGAGAATTTTATCATAAAACGTTATTGAATATTTTCAAAGCTTCTTCTGCATCTGTTGAAATGATCATTTTGGGTAGTGTTCTGATTTGTAATTTATTATCTTCATTTGCTATAGGTCTATTCAGATTGTCTTTTTCTTTTTGAGTTCATTTTAGTAGTTTGTATGTTTCTAGTACTTTGCCTGTTTTAGCTAGGTTATCAAATTTGTTAGCATACAGTTGTTTTTAGTATTTGTTTTACAGTCCTTATTATTTCTGTAAGATCATTAGGAGTGTCCCTTCTTTCATTTCATTTCTAATTCTAGTAATTTGAGACTCACCTCTTTTGATTAATGAAGCTAAAGTTTTGTCAATTTTTTTTAGAGAATCAGCTTTCTGTTTAAGTGATTTTCTTTATTATTTTTCTATCCTCTATTTCATTAATTTCCACTCTAAGCTGCTATTCTTTTCTTCTTGCTTTAGGTTTATTTCGCTTTTCTTTTTCCAGTATCTTAAAATAGAAGGTTAGGTTATTGGTTTGAAATGTTATTTTTTTCACAAAATAAGTATTTACAGCTATAAACGTCTTTGTGAGCACTGCTTTTGCTGCATCCCTTAAGTTTTGGTATGTGTCTTCATTTTTATTCATTTTGGAGTACTTTTAGAGTTCCTTTTTGATTTCTTCTTTGATGCATTGATTATTTAGGAGTATATTGTTTAATTCCCATACATTTCTGTATTTTCCAGTTTTTATTGCTATTGATTTCTAGTTTTGGAAAGCATATTTTAGTATCATGTCTATCCTTTTAATCTTTTAATTATTTCTATCCTGTCTTCTTCATTAAGACAATCTTTTTATTATTTCTGTCTTCTGCACTTTAAATTCATTGAGGTTTGTTTTATGGTCTATGGTCTGTCCTAGAGAATGTCCCATGTATACTTGGAAAGAATGTATATTCTGTTCCTGTTTTGTGGAGTGTTGTATGAATATTCTATAAATGATTGGTTTATAGTGTTGTCCAAATCTTCTATTTCCTTGTTGATCTTCTAGCTCATTGTTCTATCTTTTATTGAAAGTGTAGTGTTGAAATCTTAAACTATTATTGCTTTTTAAAAAATATTTATTTATTTTTTAATTTTGACTGCGTCAGGTCTTAGTTGTTGTATGCAGATCTTTGTTGTGGCATGTGGGATCCTCCACTGTAGTGTGCGGGATCCTCGTTGCAGCGCGTGGGCTCTGTAGTTGTGGCACACAGGCTCTCTAGTTGTGGCCCATGTGGTCAGTAGTTGTAGTGCACTGGTTTAGTTGCCCCGCAGCATTTTGGATCTTATTTCCCCCACCAGGGATCAAACCCACGTCCCCTGCATTGGGAGGTGGATTTTTAACCCCTGGACCACCAGGGAAGTCCCAAACTCTTATTATTGACTTATCTATTTCTCCCTTCATTTTCAGTTTTGCTTCATATGTTTCTATGTTCTATTAGGTGCACATTTGCTTATAATTGTTATGTCTTCCTCATGGGTTGACTCTTTAATCATTATAAAATGTCACTCTACGTCTAGCAACATTTTTTTTTTTTTTGCAGTACGCGGGCCTCTCACTGTT
>NW_020184839.1:0-2021 GCF_003031525.2 Neophocaena asiaeorientalis asiaeorientalis | reverse complement strand
CCCTCTTGAGCCTCCCTCCCACCCTCCCTATCCCACCCCTTAGAATCCTCTGTTTAAAGAAAGCTGCTTTCACATATGTACTGCATTAGAGAGTCTTTATTTTAAATGTACCAACCTATTTGAAATAGTTACTTTCGCTTGAAAACTTTGTGATCAGAGGACATAACCTTAGCTACTCATTGCATCATTATTTTGAATATGAGAGAACAGTATTAAGATGTTCTTACTTCATAGGATTGCTATGAGATATCAGTAGGCTTTATTTAACTGAATTACAAGTAAATCCCCTAATGCTTGGGGAATAAGGGGTTCTCTTTAATTAAATATTTCATTTTACTCAGAGTTATCAAATAAGCCATACATGGTTTCAACTTTAAGGTATTTGAAAAATGTTTTTTTAAAAAATGTAGTAAGAACAAAAACTGGAATAGAACATAATTTTTATTTATTTTTAGAACCTTATAGTGTTTCAGAGTCAGGGGAAAAAACTGTTAGATACCAACCAGAGAGGTATGGCACATAGACTGAAAACCATTTAGCCTTCTTGAATTTACCTAGTGTATTACTCTGCTAGGGCTGCTATAACAGAATACCATGGAATACCATAGGCTTAAACAATAGGGATTTACTTCTCACAGTTCTGCAGACTAGGACGTCCAAGATCAAGACACAGGCCAGTTTGGTTCCCTGGTGAGAGCTTTTTTCCTGGCGTGCATGTGACTGTCTTCTCACTGTATCTTCACAGGGCCATCGGGGGAGGGATGGGAGCATGCTCTGGTCTCTGTTCTCCTTATAAGGACGATAATCTCATTATGGTGGTCGCATCCTCATAACCTCATCTAAACTTAAGTACTTTCCAAAGGCCCTACTTCCAAATATCATCACATTGGGGGTTAGGCCTTCAAACTATGAAATTTGGGAGGGACACAATTCAGTCCACTGGACCCACTTTACAAAGGGGAGAGCATCAGCCCAGAGGGGGAAGAAATTTACTAGCCTGGAATTGGTGAAGCTCAGCTGAGTCCCAAGGCTCCTGATTCCTGGTCACTAAATTCTCTAGTACTTTATCAGACTCTCTTGTAAGACACATTTCCCTTTCTTGTTTACTATCATTATTTGCCCATAAATCACATTGATACTACCAAATTGTAAATTCCCTGAACAGTGAATCCATATCTACAGCATCTATTGATTTGATGTCCATATATTATTTTATTTTCCATAAAAATTAAGTGTAGATTCTGGAGGGCTGTTGTATTTCTGAATTTTCTAGTTGTTGTGAATTCAAATACATTGAGATTTACTGCACTATTTCCATGATATATTTTATCCTTATTACTTTTGTAATATTGATATTTTATACAGTCTTACATTAATTAAATTTTGAGCAATAGCATTTATTATACATTATATATGTCTATTCTCCATGTTGCTAATCACTAGTGTTATAACTATGAAATGGAACTTTTCCTTATGTGGTTTTGGTTATATTATTTTTCATTAAAATTTAGCCTATATAGAAGGTGTATGGAACATGACAGTGCTATACACTGTGTCTCTTTGGTTTACTCCTTGGACATACGCTTTACATACAAAAGTTATTTCAGTTCACCATATGTGATCCATATTTAAATGCAGAAATGGAGCCTCACAGGAGATGTATCAAAATAGCACATGCAAACATTTACTATTTGTGCTAGTAAATGGATCTTTAGCAGAAAACTCAGCAACTACCATACGCAGCAGCTGTTATTCAGGGGACCAAAAATAACGTCCTGGAACAATGCAAGCTGCAGTTTCAGCATATTTGAACCCCATCCACTTTCCAAAATCCATTCAGATGCCTAAAAGCCTCTTCATTTGCAATTAACCATTGTAATTGTTCTGACCCAGACATGCTAGGTAGTGAGAAGCACTCCAGGAAAAGATTTCCTGAGCTATCAGGTAATGGCCAATGGGGGAGAAAACAGTAAACAAATTGTCTATTCTCCAGGATAAGTTTTGGAACTCAAAACAAAATA
>NW_020184838.1:0-2025 GCF_003031525.2 Neophocaena asiaeorientalis asiaeorientalis | reverse complement strand
CCCCGCCACCATCCACCCCTGGGCTGTCCACTACATCCATCCAGATGCTGTCCGTTGCAGACCGGCTGGCCGCTGCTGCCCACCTGCACTGATTACCCCGGGGGCCAACCCATCAGTGTACGAAACCTCCCAAGGGATGGAGCCTGTGCCTTCTTCCACTAAAGGTGGTATCTCAGGAGGATCAGCTGTCTCCGTCAGGCCGGTGGGGTCCTCCATGGTGTAGGTAACCGGGCCTCAGCGTGTAACTCTGCACTCGGTGGGCCAGTAGGTCAAGGGCTACGTTGCCTTCAACAGACACGCCACTTAGTTCTGGTTCGGACTTGTGCGTGCCCGGACTTGGGCTTCTGGAAGGTTTCCTTTAGCCACTCAGCTGTGGGATCCTGAGTACGTACAGTCACTGGGGTGCCTCCTGGGATGTCTTTCACCTGTCGTGAAGCATCGTCGATTGCCCAGAGCTGTTGTTCCATCCCACGGCATCGTTATTCCGCCCCCTTCCACGGGTGGGACCAGAAGCCCAAGGGCACTCCTGTGATTACGCTGTTACCACAGGCCCCAACCAAACCGTTGCAGGTAACTGGCCACGTCCAACTCACAGGCCTGTCCCCGAGTCCATATCCCTAAAGCCCTGGATCTGTTTAACAGCCACCTTGGCTTGGGTGAAGGCATCTTCCTCCCCCGGGGTCCTCTCCCACTGAGCTCCCTTCTTTACAGGCTTGAACTAAGGGTCAAAAAGTTTGGGCCAGATGCGGGATGAGAGGCCTCCAACAGCCCAACAGCCCTAGCCAGGTCTGTAATTGTTTCGGGGTGATGGGCCACAGGTGTGCTTGCATTTTGCCAGTAACTGCTGACAGTACCACTTTTGGCTTACCGGACCAGATAACACCCAAGTATTTGACAGGTCATCCAGGTCTCTGCCTTCTGTCTGCATTCTCCAGCCATCCCTCTGCTGTCAAAGGAGCTCCAAGCGTGGGGGCTGCTACTTTGAAACGGGAAACACACCCTGAGGTTAACAGAATATCCCCATTATGATGGGAGAGAGAGGCATCCCTCCCGATGGTCTGCTGCCTCCGCTCTGGGGGAGAAAAGAGCTCTTCATCTGCGCCTGGGGGACAGGGAGCTCGATGACCTCGTCCCAATCTTCTTCCTCTTCATCAGTGCTCTCTGTAGGGTCCCACGCCTTGGGGTTCCCACCTGGACGGGCCCCAACCATCTGGACTCCCTGTCGGGGAAGCTACCTTCCCTTCAGCCACGCGGCGTGCTGGGCTAAGTGTCTGCTATCCCATCTTGTTCCCTCCAGCTGGCCATTAACGTTCCGGCAGTTTTGGTTTGGGCCAGCCTGGCACCCCACCTGTAGGCCCCTAACCTGAGCCTTGAGCACTTGCTCAGTGTCTGTGGCCTTTCTCAGCCCCCAAAGCAGCAGCCAGCCCACAGCCATGGCCACCCCTTCCACCGTCTAGCTTCTTTTTCCCCACAGTAATGGCAGCGACATCTCTGCAACACCCTCAGGGTGGTCTGTGGATCCGCCAGTCTCTTGGCGGCCCTCATTCATCAAGGACAGACGCCACAGGGCCCCGCACACGAGTGGATGGCCACCCCCCGGATTCCTCACAACGTTCCATTCCCCGTCCTCCTTCCCCGACATCTCGGTGCGCCCGGGAGTCTCCCCGGCTTCTCGGCCGGCTCGCCAATTGTTGGGCTGCACTCCCGCAGGCCTGCAAGCCTTGTAGTGGCCCAGCCTTGAGACCAAAGGAACCGCCCAGAGACAGTGACAGAGACATCAGTGATTTGTTGCATAGGGGATCTTACACGTTTGAAGCAACATCCTGGAGCAACACCCCACCGTGTGCGGCAGACGGGACTCGGCAGCCATCTTTGCTGCTCTGCGGGGGAAGGAGGTTACCAGTTATAGGGGGAATTGACGTCAGGTGGGCTCCTCAGTTACCAGGGGCTGGTTAAGCCCTACAATTAAGAGGATTGGATGGTCATGGGAGCGAAGCAGGGCCTGGTCGAGCTGGGGATGTACAG
>NW_020184837.1:0-2020 GCF_003031525.2 Neophocaena asiaeorientalis asiaeorientalis | reverse complement strand
CTCTATAAAACTGTAAGTTTCCCAAGGGCAGAGTCAAAGTCTCCTTTTCACAGCCTCATGGTATCTAGCACTGAGTTCTTACCACAAAAATCACACAAGAGTTACTGATAAAGAAATGTCTAAGCCTCCACTTCACAAAGCACTCCATTGGTCCCTTAAAAAATTAAGAAAATAAAAAACTAGAAGATTCTTTAAAACTTATCCACCTTGTTATGTAAAATTGGATGAAATCTGGGCCTCAGGGTCAATTACCATCACCCAGGTCTATTTCAGGCTGGATCAACATTTCTCAAGTAGGATCAGGACTGTGGTTTTTCATATTATTCTTCCTTCCTGCCTCATCATCTTTTCCCCTCCCCTAGGCTCCCATTATAGTTTTTAGAATAAATAATACAATAACAGCCAAGTATTTTCTTTTTCACAAACTGAAGTTTTCATTTTAGATGATCTTGTTTTTCCTTTTTTAGCTTGTCTTTCTCTGCCTTTATCATAACCTTTCCCTTTTACAAAGCTCTCTGCCCTCATGGGAAGAATCATAATATTTTGAACTATAAATGGAAAGATAATGTTATTATATTGCATTATGAAGCTTCTGCTGAAATTGCTATTTTTGGGGAATTGAACGTATGCTGGGACTCTTTCTGTCTCTTCATAGCGGCTGTTGTATTAATCCTGATAAAGTGCTATAGGCTTCCAACTCACCCATTTTAAATCTGTTTGTGTAACACTTTATATTTAGTGTCTTGAGCCTAGTGTAATTGCATTGAAATTGCCAGACACTGGGGGTGATAGATGGACTGCCACCATTTCGTTTCCTACAGACTCTGATCCAAGGCCTTTAATTTGCTTGCCAGTTCCTCTCTCACTTATGCCTTTGACCACACTGAGGACTAATAACAAAGAGGAGCATTCCAAGCCCTCTTTACATGATGAATTTAGTGTGCACAGGTGACATGACATTAAAACAATAAACTGAAAATTAGAAATACAAAAAAAAAAAAATTTAAGTCTGGCTAAGGCAGAGGAGTTACCCAGTCCAGCACCTGTTTTCCCTCACAGCTGATTACATCACTGAGAAAATATTTAAGGTTCAGGAAATGTCCTTCAAAGCTTGAATTACTGATAGTTTCCATCTTTCAACTCGAAGAGTTGTTGAGGCATTATCCATTTCCGCTGGACCATTAGTTGAAGGTTCAAATTATCTGTAGTATTCATACACAACCTTGTAATTTCTATGGGACCTCTATCTACACTGATGAAATATTTCAACTATGTATTCATTTTGCCTCAAAACTTTCCCAGGAAAGGCGTGAGAGTAGGCATAGTTCTCATTTTAGAGTTGAACAAATGACAAAACAAAAAATTAAATAACTCAGAATAGTTCCTAACATAGGTAAGTAACAATAGTGCTGAACAGCTAGGCAGGGCTGTTTTCGCAGGTTGACCTACCTTTCTTTTTACTTAAAACCTTAAGATGGTTTCACCTTCTTCCATGGCTCAGACTTTTGACTATGCTAAAATGTATAGCAGTGCAGAATAGCTATAGTTATTAAGAACATGGGTCTGAAACTAGACTACCCAGGTTCAAATCCCAGCCCTGCTATTTACTGGCCCTGGGATCTTAGGCAACTGACTTACGTTTCCATGCCTCAGTCTCCCCTCTGTCAAATTAGAGTAACAACCTGTTTATTTGTAAGTTTGTTGTGAAGAGTTAATACATATAAGAGCCACATGTGATGTATGTAAAGTCCTTAAACAGTGCCTGACACATTATACTGTTCACTTATTTTTTCTAATACAGCTAGCTTTATCATGAGGCAACTCACTTAAATTTAAGTGATATCATAGGTTATGTAATTTGGTAACTTCTGGCCCTTACTGAATTTCTAGGCAGTTGTCAGAAAATTGGATTACCTATTATTGAGGAGGTGAAGAGAACTTAGGCTTTTGATAATCTAAGCCATGCCTATGTAACCCAGGTATCATCTGAGTTCACAATGTTTTTGACTTTCTTTTTTTT
>NW_020184836.1:0-2022 GCF_003031525.2 Neophocaena asiaeorientalis asiaeorientalis | reverse complement strand
AAAAAAAAACAAATATTTAAATAACTTACCTTTGATTCCTTGAACTTGGAGAAAAATCCAAAGAACAAAAATAACCCTTCTAGTTTCCAAATACATTCTGGCTTTTGTGCATTGGTATTTCTGGTAACAATCACAGAACAGTCCCAAGTCTCATTAAAAAAATAAAATGACAGAAATATGAAAAATAGTGAAATATTGATATTAGCTGAGTGAGGATAACCTTCCTGGTTTACCTTTATGAGGGCTAATTTATGAAGAACATGAGGCAGTGCCTGCTTCTGGAATAATCTCCTTATCTTTCCCTTAGGTGTAATCTCTGCTTAAGGACCAGCTGGAGGAAACTTTATCTCATTAACCTTCTGGAGGAGCATTTGTCAGCCCAGCTAGGGGACCCTCAATGCCATTATAAACAAGTGTCTACAGACAGAAGGAATGCTTTTCTTCCTTAGTTATTCACCTGTTACAGGGACACAGAGAACCAGGGGAAGTCCGGCCAAATGCAGAAGGCTGACAGTCAGGGTCAAATATTTTCCAAAATGACATGTGCAAGGAACGTCCACTGAAAGAACTTAATTGCCACCCCTGGAAGTCTGTGGTTAGTCGATGTGTCTGTCTCCAGAGGTAGCAAAGCTGTCTCCATTCTCATAGAGATGGCCTGCTTTGTATATTGCTTTCTTTCTGGCATTACACACAGATGACCTTTCTGGTTTAAGTCTGGTTTACATTTGTAAAATTTGTTATTCATGCATAGAGTGTATAGAGTCAAACAGTTCTACAAGGTTTGTGAAAGATAATGGTGCCATACCTCCCTCCGTTCAAAGGCAACCACTTTTAATTCCTTAAGCTAATTCTTCTAGTAGCCTCATTTGCACCTCTAAACAGTATGCTTCTATTACTATTTTTTTGTTTTTCACTTTCAGGCGTTATCAAATGATGAATATTAAGAATATCTTCTCCCCCTACCCCACACAAACCCTCCCCACACCCGTGAACGTGTACTAGTCCCATCCTTCCATCTGCCTCCGTTTTATTGTATTTTCAGTTTATCGAAAGTTCAATCTTATATTATTGTGACTGTATACATGCTACATATAGCTGAGTGTGGAATATACTGTCATTACTAACATGCATTGAACTCTTATGTTGTGATAGACACTGTTCTAGAGATTTCTGTAGATTACCCATATATTCCTCAGTATACCATTATGAGGTAAGTACTCTTGTCTCTGTTTTATATTTGAGGAAACTAAGGTATATGTGGCAGAGCCAGGTTTTGAACTCAGGAGCCTATGCTCTTAACCAGTAACCTCTAATGACTTTTGCAATTATCTCATTTTTTCCCCTAAGTTTCCTACATACAAAACAATCAGTTAATCCCAAATGTTACCCCAGATGTGTCAATTTCCTCCGCATATGGTCAGTCACCTCAGATTGTCCATGTTTCCTAGAGCTTTCTAACATCCTCCAGGCTGTAGTGTTCCATTTCTTGTTATCGTTCACAGCAGTAATCTGGGGATCTCCTTTCACAAGCATCCTGGGGATTCCTTCACCTCTCTCGTTTTCCGAACCCCAGGTTGCCTTCTTTCTTAACCTAATCTCTTGTTTTTGCAGAGCACATGCTCTGGTAGATTATTGAAAGAAAGTTCACAGTAGATAAATTTGAGGTCTTATATGTTTGAACATGGCTTCCATCTATCCTGATACTTGACTGATAGTTTGGCCAGTGCTACAGATGAAATGTTTCTGTCCTCCCAAAATTCATGTGCTGAAAACTAACCCTAATGTGATGGTATTTGGAAGTGGGGTCTTTGGGAGATGATTGGGTCAGAAGGTGAAGCCCTCATGAATGGGATTAGTGCCCTAGAAAAGAGACCCCCTCTTGCTCCTTATGCCACATGAGGACACAGCAGCAAGACTGCTTTTGGTGCACCAGCAAGCAGGCTCTCATCAGACACTGAATATGTCTGCCCCTTGACCTTGAACTTCCCAGCCTCCAGAACTGTCAGAAATAAATTTCTGTTG
>NW_020184835.1:0-2018 GCF_003031525.2 Neophocaena asiaeorientalis asiaeorientalis | reverse complement strand
TGCACAGGTCACACACCCAGGAAGCCAGCCCTCTAGTCAGGTCACATCCAGGGAAATGTGAAGAGTCGGTTAGAAGAACATTTTCTCCATCTTCCAGCCTAAACTAGATCTCTTTAGAGTGAGATGTCTTCCTTTTAACAGAATTGCTCAGAAACAAACAAAACAATCGACAAAAAGCAAAGAGCAGAATAACATGATGTAGGAGGGCCGAGAAGCAATGAGCCAGCCAAATGGGAAGGCCGCAGGGGCATTAACTGGACCGCCTTCACCTGGAGCCCTGGAGGACGCCACACACCAGGGGCTTAGTTGTAGCAAGACAGCTGAGAGCAGAAGTTGCTCTGATGATCTCACATGCCTATTTAGGAAGCTTGCTGGTAGGGTAGAGTAGAATACGTGGAACCAAAGGGACAAAATAGGTTGAAGATGCCTGCATTTGAAACATAGGGAGTTGGCTATCTGCCTGGGCTGAGGAAACTCAGGGGTACCTGGAGGCAGAGGAATGGCTAGGATGACCCGCTGAAGCAGCAGAAAGAAAGAAAACCTCCCGTTCTCATGAGCACACCCTAATACAAAAGGCTGTCCTCACGTGGTGCCCCCAAACATGCCATCTGTATACTGTCATCTGAAGAAAACACTCCAACCCCCAAATGACCCCCTTAGCCCCAAATCCTCTTTACTCCTCGACCCCTGAGACTCACATACAAGTAACCCAGCTGAGGGCAGGGGCTTTCTGAATCCTTATGTCATTTCATCTCCACCCCGCGCTGGACAGTCGGTGTTGGGATTCTCCCTTCACAGGCAGGAAAAATGATGCAGAGGCATTGAGAGACTGTCTAAAGTCACGTTGGTGGGCAGAGTCAGTTCCAAGCTTTGAATTCCGTTCTTCTGCCTCCAATCCACTGCTCTATGTAAATAACTACTACATATTATGGGGAGAAAAAGACAGGTAAGCTTTTCTTGATGGATAAGAAATCAAATAAGGGGAAAGAAGAGACATTACTCAATGTTGGGCAGCGCCATTTGTAAGGCCACCTTAGGGGCTGGGGACACGGGAGACAGGCCTGTCGTAGGGTCAATACAAAGGCCAGGCAGGCCGAGGGAGCACAGTCACAGAGGAGCGGGTGGTGACCCCCAAACAAACAACCAGGACCTACGACCACGTAATTTCCTTTTACGATGACCCCGTGGCCCCCTTCCCTGTGCTCCCAACTCACACGCGCAGGCGGCCGTCTGGGCACCCGTGCTCCCAACCCCTCTCCCTTCCAGACGACCTGAGCAAGGTGACCCCACCCAAGGTGGCTGTGTTCGAGCCGTCGGCAGCAGAGATCTCGCGGACCCAGAAGGCCACGCTCGTGTGCCTGGCCACGGGCTTTTACCCCGACCACGTGGAGCTGAGCTGGTGGGTGAACGGGAAGCAGGTCGAGACGGGGGTCAGCACGGACCCTCAGCCCCACAAGGAGGACCCCAGCCGCAATGACTCCAGCTACTGTCTGAGCAGCCGGCTGAGGGTCTCCGCCACCTTCTGGTACAACCCTCGCAACCTCTTCCGCTGCCAAGCCTGGTTCCACGGGGTCTCGGACGAGGACGAGTGGAAGCAGGACACGCCCAAACCCGTCACCCAGAACATCAGTGCCGAGGTCCGGGGCCGCGCAGGTGAGCCGCTCCGGGAGGGTTCGGCAAGGAGGGTGGCAGAGCAGACGGAGGGGGAGGTCCAGGGAGGAGAGCAGAGAGACTAGATGCAGAATAAAGGGGAGGGTGTGGGAAGCCCACCGTGAGGGAGGACAGGGCACCTCGGGCTACTTCCTCCCCCACATCCCAGATCGTCAGCCCAACTCAGCTGTGCTGAAAGGTCCCCCTCCCTACCCGCCTGCACAGCTCAGGGTCTGAGCAGTGGGTCCTCATCCCCTTCAGTGCTGCCATGTTCCGTGACCTTCGAGGATGCTGTGGCCCCATCGCCAAAACAGAAGGAAGGCGCTGCTAGGACTCTGACCAGAGGCTGCCCTGAGCCTGGGAGTCTG
>NW_020184834.1:0-2017 GCF_003031525.2 Neophocaena asiaeorientalis asiaeorientalis | reverse complement strand
GGAGCCTGTGCTCCGCGACGCGATGGGGAGTTACTGTTTAATGGGTATAGAGTTTCTAGTTTAGAAGATGAAAGAGTTCTGGAGTTGGATGGTGGTATGGTAGCACATGATGAATGTATTTAATCGCTCTAAGCTGTCCGTTTTAGATGTTATGTGTGCTTTTCCACAATAAAATTTTGGATAAGTAAATAAATATCTATGTAAACAGCATATGTACGTACCCACACACGTCAGAGTTGAGACTTTAGGACATGAGTCTTCGTGACATTCTGAGTTTAATTCTTCTACGATCTCCAATTTGCTTTGGTTGCACAACAATGTGAATATAGTTAACACTACAGAACCCTATACTTAGAAATGGTTTAGATGGTAAATTTTGGTATGCTTTAAAGAAAAGAGAAACAGAGTTAAAACAAAAAACAAAAATGAGTGTCAAAAATAAAGATAGGTGTCAGCTGCAAAGATTGAGATCACCCAGTGCCCAAAACTGGATGCTGACTGACACAAACTGTGGGACTCCTTTTACTGGTCACGGTTCCTCAGGATTAATTTGCTGGGCCACTAAGACTTCTGGAGGAGAGAGGGAAAGAGGGAGGAAGTGAGGGTGAGTGGCAGGTACGAGGGCCTGTTAGTTTGTGGTTTCCCCCCAGTTTCTGCTGTGTTGCTGTGCAAATTTCCCTGACAAAACTTTGGTTGAGGAGGCATCAGTACAAATGCAGATGTTCTGTGTAGAGTACAAAATAATAGTGAAAAAGATGTGTGAAGCTGTGGAAAAGTGGAAAGCAGGGTGTTGAAATTGAAAAGTCCAGTTGGGCTGGTGGCAGGCAGTTGCTGCAGTCTCTGCCAGCATCTCACCTGCCTAGAAATAGTCCTCCTCCATGCTGCCTAGCTGTGTGCACTTACACAGCACTTACACTTTACACAGTGTAAAGAGGGTTGTCTGTGTTGGACTCCCCCAGTTCTTCCCATCCAGGAGATCAGGGATGGGGTGGTAGTAGTGTGGCAGATAAGACAGGGTGTGCAGTGAAGGAATGAGTGAGGATGGGGAATGTACCCTTTAATATTTTTCCACTGGTAGCTGATTGTTTCCACTGGTAGCTGATTGTTTTCCACTGGTAGCTGAATGTACCCGTTAATTACTTTCCACTGGTAGCTGTCTTTTGTGAGGGTGTCAGCACCACCAGGACCTAACGAAGCCCCGTACTGAAGGTTAGTTTGAGGCTGAGGTAAAAGTGAGTGCTCTTGTTTGCAGAAATAGAAGGCTCCCACAGCGGGTTTCTGCCTACTTTGTCTTAAACAACGCCCTCCTCTCTTATAGCCTGATACTGAGGCGGCACGTCCTCAACCCTGGGAGGGACACCTGGACCGCTAGCAGGCAAACCGGCTTGGAGCTGGATAACCAGACAGAGAAGCCAGAGGCCAAGGTGGGTCGTGCTTCACCTGGAGCTTCAGCGCTCCATTTTCTCTTCCACGTCTGGGCAGTTTTTCCTGGCTGTGCATCACTACGTGCAGTGCTTAGGAGCTAGTGTTCCATGACATGAATGCAGAGGCTCTGCGGCCCTCGCCTCCTAGCCCCTCCTAGCCTGGAGCTTGGTAGAGGGGTTGTATGTTGGGGTGGGGAGGTGGGGAGTAAGGTGGAGAAGATGCCTGGTCCAGTAGCAGAGAGAAGGCCCCCAGCTTACATGGTTTAAACGGGAATTGGGCTGTTGCCTGAGGCCAGGGTGGGGGTGCCGTGTGGCCGACCTGAAGGCCAGCTCCTGGTGGCACAAGGGCTTATGGTTTCCTTAACTGTGGCACATCCCTGGTTCCATTCAACCTCAGTAAACAACAGTCTTATCCCCCAGGAGAACATCTGAAACCCAGACCCCGTTGCTGAGGTGCTGAGTGGATTTCCTTCTGACTTCATTCCCTCTCCCCAAACATATCCCTTTTTGAGCAAGGCTGCGAGACGTGACATGCTGGAAAGTGTAAAGATATACGGAAGGGTCTGCAAACACTTAAAAAAAAATTTTTTTTT
>NW_020184833.1:0-2007 GCF_003031525.2 Neophocaena asiaeorientalis asiaeorientalis | reverse complement strand
CAGTGAGAGGCCCGCATACCGCAAAATAATAATAATAATAAATCATTTTGATTCACAAAATAAGCAAAATGGCTGCAGGTAAAGGTTTTCACAGCTTGCATGAGTGTTAATTAGAAACAGTTAGAAGCCTTGGCTGTGAGAGGCACTTGTTTAATTTAAATATCTATGCAAAGAAACTGCTCCTTATCAGTTAAAGCCATGGCTGGCACCCAGCCATCAGGAGACCCCAAAACCCATCTGTTCCCTTGCACTTTTGACCAAAGCAGTCACTCCCACACATGTAGTTAGTGTAAGTGTGTAGGTCATTTGGGTACTTGAACCCAGTGGGAATTTTGATTCCTCATTTAAGCAAAAAACACCTTCCAGCTACCTATTTGAGCATCTCTCATTTTCGGCTATCCTATAAACCTATTTTCTCCATGTGTGCATGTAGTTAGGTTGGAAATGTCAAGGGACCACAGGGGGATGTTTATGAAATTCCATAAAAATATGCTTTCACAAAGCTGAGGTTTATTGGTATTCTAGACTTCTTTTCCATCAGAGTCTGCTCCTCCCCCCACCCCCACCTTGAACTTTTGCTTGCATCTGGGAATCAATTTTGCCTAATTTCCAAATGTTGCTTGTCGGTGGTTTGGCTGGATTCATACCCAGAATGGAAGGTAACTTGGTGCATCTTAATGACATAGATATTATCCTTATCCTGAAAGCATTTTTCCTCCCTTCCTGTTATTTTGTTTTGTAATTTCTCAGCAGAATCAAGAAATATGTGATAATTTCATTAAAATGAGAGGTTCTCTTAACACTACAATGACCGTACTGTCTCATTTCATGATAAACTCTACTCATCATATGTAGGCATTTGTGGGAATTCATACTTTTCATGGAGTTCTAATGAGTCAAAAGCGATCCAGAAAAGACTGTCCATTGGTCACTGACTGTCCAACTAGGGGGCTGACATGCATTTCCTGCAATCTGTCCATGCAGAAACTGGGTGCACAAACCAGTCATGAAATAGAAGTTTGTGTTTTTTAGAAATTTGTATCAAACTTATACCAGTACGACATTTAAAGAATAAAATAATTCCATGAGGTTTACTCATCAAAATAGTACTTCTCCCAACCTACCACCATTCCCCCATTTCCTGCTCACCGTGTTTATCCAGAAGTGACACATGTGATTTTGCAACTATAGAAAAACTGGTGCTGAAAGCTGCTCAAAAAATCATGAGAGCGCTAAAAGGATTTAAGATGGGGTTCTTTGGCCACTTTTTGTCTGTCTTTCTAGAGGGAGAAGAATTACAGAGGATAAATTCTCAGAAAGGGAATCAGGAGAAGGGGGAATGACAAATAAGAAATGGTCCCTTACCTTCAGGGGCCTACAGCCCAGCCCAGAGGGCTGTTAACAGCAGCACTGTGTAGAGCTGCTCCTGAGGATGAGGATAAAGCAGACAGAAGGACAAGGGCTTCTGGTGTGAAAGGTGTCATGGGCATTGTGTGTTCAGGGGGTGTCTCCTGCCCCCTTCCCCCTTCCCATTACTCCCTGTGCTTCAGCATCTCCCCGGCTGGAAAGTAACCTAAGGGGTATCACAGATCCGGGAGTTTTACTTCTATGGTCTGAGATGTAGCCAGCAAATATAGAAGGTGATGCATGTATCAGGAGGCAAAACTGTGACTTACTGTAAATACCACTTTTTCCTACACGTTTTAGCTTCAGAATGTAGGCATTCAAAAGAAATGTCTAGCACTGTTGTCACTTGATTTTTTTAAACTTTCATGTGTCCTCCCACCTTCTGCCTTGTGGTTTGATTCAACTAATCAAAGTAATGGCTAAAGATGATTTCTAGTGGGCAAAGAAATCACTGTAGATGAGACTTTAAATTTTAGTATCCTCGAAGGCAATCTCAGTTTGAGATGCAACAACTGCTGTAAACGCTTCATTTAGATATGTATGCCATCTATGGCCTATTTTTTATTTTTATTTATTTATTTATTTAACATCTTTATTGGA
>NW_020184832.1:0-1935 GCF_003031525.2 Neophocaena asiaeorientalis asiaeorientalis | reverse complement strand
TGTGTGTGTGTGTGTGTGTGTGTGTGTGTGTGAGACAGACATCCAGCCTGTACTTGTCAGGCTTTAATAATGTTTTTGGATATCGTTATGCTGATAAACAGTGGCTTTTCCTTCAGTTAAAATAAAAAGAAACTTTTCCTACACTTTAATTTTTTTTCCCCTCAGATTCTTAGTTTGAAGATCTCTGTGGAAATTTGCTGGACTGTACAAGAAACCATTCTGGATTTTCTTTTGTTCCTTTGTCATGTATTTGGAATAGATGCTCTAGATTCCATGGTACTACCTTGAGGGCTATTTTTGTATAAATTCTTTTGAATTTGATAGTTCCCATTATGGGGCAGTGAAAAACTAGGGACTTAATTATCCTACAAAATTATATTGGATCACTAATTAGAAAAAATACCCATTGTTTAGACTGATCTGGAGACTACAGAATTTGGGGGAATTGAATACAATTTTTCAGTCAAGAATTAGAGAAGCAGACAAGATAGCAAAAGACAAAACTGGCTTATCCTAGTGAGGTAGTAGTATGTGTGCAGTTTTCAAGATAATGAAATTAGCTGTAATTTATGAATATTTGTCATATGCAGTTCCTCTACTGGTGGTCTGATGTGAGGGGGTTTTCTTTCATAGTCTTCTGTGATTTCCATTGGCCTTGCCACCACCCAGGATAAACATAGTTCAACTAAAAGCATGTCTTTGCTATATAATTAAAGACTTCAATGCAAATCCATTATCTGCCTCCTTAATAGTATTGCTACCTATAAATCTTTTCTGTATATACATTTTGGAGCCAACATCAACCATATTTATTGCATGACACTCTATTAGACTATTTACACATTTTATCTCTAATCTTAATAATCAGCCTGTATTCTACATATCACAGATGGAGAAAAGAAGCAGCTAAATCATGAAATCCAAAAGCTAAGTTCATCAGGAGATAGTGACTGATGAATTAATTCAATCTATATATCACATAAGGGCCCGGCTTTGAGGGAACACTAGTGTCTTGCTTTCTTGGTTGTTATTTTCCCGTTAAAACAATCAAGCACCTGGGTTAGGGTAGCAGAATTTGAACTTCCTTCCCTGAGTTGCAACTGTGAGCAGATGTTAGGAAGTGATAAGTGGGAGGTGGTGAAATTCCTAGTCACCTGTTAGAGCTAAAAAGAGACTTCAATAGGGCATCTGAATGCTACACTGTCAAGCGATGGACTTCATGTACTCATACATTCTTCTCCCTTGCTGCCAAGGTTGCCAAAGCTGTGTTTTTCTGAATTCTGAGACTGGACAAGGAACCTTCCACTGCATGAATACCAAGAAAGGGACAAACTGCACCCATTCTAAAGGGGTTGAGTGGGCCACCCAAGATTCCCAGAGAAAACAGGTGAGGAAGACCGCTGTAATCTGACTCCGAGGCTTCTTATTCTCTGGCTGCAGTTCTTTCTGGTCTTCAACCTAAAGAGGTACATGGTTTGAGGGATGCACCGAGTGCTGCTGAATGATCAGGAACAGGGTGTCTTCTCCATTATGCTTGCCTGATTGACACTTAGCTCTAGGGGAAAAAATGATCTAAAAGGCTCAATCTTTTAAAATCCTTACGTATTTTAGGTTTTTTTTATATTGAGATGTTACTTTGGGTAAGTTGTTATTAAATCAAGATAAGAAGACAGAACATGAAAACTGGAAATTGCCTTTTATATGCTTAGTCTATCAGTCTGATTTTCAGAGTTGTGTTTGCATCATGAAAGCATTCACCTTCAAATGCTTCTTGGGGATATAAGCAAAATAGAAGGACTCTGCTCTCCCCCAGATTTCTCTGATTTTGTGTGGCTGCTGAAGCGGGCAGGAGGGAGACGTTCTGTGTCTTCCTCCTTATTTCATGTGCTGCTGTTCCTGAGGCCTGGCTTGGAAAAAGCAGGACATTCGGCTTAG
>NW_020184831.1:0-2009 GCF_003031525.2 Neophocaena asiaeorientalis asiaeorientalis | reverse complement strand
GCCAAAAATAAATAAAATAAATAAATTTATTTTAAAAAAAGAAATAATGTGACACTTTGATCACAGCCTTGTAAGATCCTCAGCAGAGGAGTCAGCTAAGCTGTGTGCGACTTCTCCTGACTCACAGAAACTGTGACATAATAAATGTGTGCTGTTTTAAGTCACTAAATTTGTGGTAATTTGTTACACATCAGTAGATAACGAATACATCTAGAAAAAGAGAGATATCTAGGTTCTGGCTTGCATAGCCAGAGGGTGTGGTGCTTTTCATTGAGTGAGCAAGGATTGGTAAACACTCAGATTTAGAGACAGGAGTTCCACAATTAGTTTTGTTTGGGGCATGTTGAATTTGAGGCTCCTTGAAACACTCAAGAGGCATGGTAATTAGATATTTGTATATATGGAGCTAAAAGAAGCCTTAGGCTAGATCAATGGTGATTTTGCCCCTCAGGAACATTTGACGATGTCTAGAAATGTTTTTGATAGCTACAAATGGGGGTTACTACTGGCATCTAGTGGGAGAAGCCAAGAATTCTGCCAAACATCCTAAAATGCACAGGATAGATCTCCATGCCAAAAAAATCCCACCCAAATTATCGATAATGCTAAGGTTGAGAAACTCTAGGCTAGATATATAAATGTATACATAGTGTGTGAATAACGTATGAATCAATAGGCATGGTATTAGATTATCCAGAAAAAATGCATAAAGTGAAAAGTTGAGACAATTTAGAACTGAGCCTTCAGTAAGGTCAACACTTTATGGCTGGAAAGAGAAAGATTAACCTGCAAAGGAAACAAAGATGGAGTTGCAAGAAAAGTAGAAGAGAGTACTATATTAAATAGAAGTTTGAGTTCTTCCAGAGTTTGTCCTAGGTATTTCCCCTTCTAGGCTGTATTCTCCTTCAATGATCTCATCCACTATTGCGTTTCAAGAGAAGTGAGTGTTCCAGGGTTAATTCTAAGGTTTGGGTGTTGTAAAACTCAGTGGTATATGACTTGATTCCTATGTTCTCAGATATCTATGGATTAGTATAAAAAAAAAATCACCCAAGTCAATTTCTATTCTTAGCTAACATGCCTGGCCAATTAAAGCATTCACCCAATAATGAACACATTATAACATTTCATCAGAGTGAGCAAGTTTATGTTCAATTTATCATAGTGTCCATGGTCTTAGAAATTTAAGTCAGTTCTTCTCTCAGTCTTTCCTTGTCCAAAATGAATCCAAAATATTTCATCTGTTCTCAAATAAATATCTACACATCACTCTTCTTTCATGCCTTAGAGGGTGTTTGAACATGATCTTCTAAGCATGGGTAAAAAGAAAGTCTCCTGGAGGTCAAAATACATCCTTGAATTTTAGTGGTCTTAATGACTACAGTAATTTGAAAACCGTTGATCAATTTTCTTGTCATGAATAAATATGTGAAAAGTTGCTCAACAACACTCATTAATAAGTACAGTTGACCCTTAAACAACGTGGGGGTTAAGGATGCCAACTTCCCCCAGCGTAGTTGAAAAATCAGGGTTTAAATTCATAGTCAGCCCTCCAGCCCTCCTTATTGGTAGTTCTCCATCCACAGATTCAACCAACCGGAAGTCTTGTAACACTGCAGTACATATTTATTGAAAAAAAAAATCCACTTATAACTGGACCCACACAGTTCAAACCTGTGTAGTTCAAAGGTCAACTGTACAGGTAAAAATATAGTGGGGTATCATTTTTCATTTGGAAATTTGAAAAGATAAAAAAGAAGTTTGATAATAGCCTGTGGTAGCTGAGTATAGTAAATCTCATAGCCCAATTTTAGCAATGTAAGTTGGTAAAATTTGAGGAGGACTATTTGGAAATATCTATTAAAATTTAAAATATACAGAGTTTAGCCCAAGAATCCACTTCTCAGAATTTACTATACTAATACACTAATAAAAGAAAGCAAATATATTAATATATTCACTGTAACATTTTTAAAATTTATTTTTTATTGAAGTATAGTTGATTTATA
>NW_020184830.1:0-2010 GCF_003031525.2 Neophocaena asiaeorientalis asiaeorientalis | reverse complement strand
AGTAGGGCTTACTGTCTATAGCAGAGAAAGTCTAGGTGCAGAGACCTTTCCTTAGGTGGATGATCAAATGGAAGTCAAGTGCATGGGGAGCCCTGTTAAAGGGACAGCCAAGCAAGATAAGAGAAGTCACTTGAAAAATGCACTCGTCTTAGGGTAGCTGGTACAAGCAACCACTGTGTGAAATCTGTATCCTGCGAGCCATGGGTAGTCGGATGCATGATAGATATCTGAAATTTCACACACTGTATTGATTCACCACGTGAAACTCTTCGGTCACACCGGAAACAGGCTACTATTCGTCTGACAGCCTGCACTACAACAGTTTCCTCAGCTTAGTTTATAGCTGCCTTTAGGTAAGAGATGTAAGCCTGAGTTGGCTAGAAAGCATTTCCACTATTAAAAGGCCCGTATTCCGACCAGTAAATATTTTTGTCCTCTCAAACTGAGACGAAAGGAATTTCATTAATGGTGTACTGTCTCTGTCAAAGAGTCACCACCAGAGGAAGCAGGGTGTGAAAATGGTTGCAGAGTTCTGAAATACTCTTCGTCTTCAGCCGAATGACAAGAAGGGCTCAGCTTAGTTTCCTAGCGTGACTAGAGGCAAATGCCTTTAAATTTGTATGAAAGGCTGATGTCCTACTGGTAAAACATATGTGAGTATACATAGCCACAAAGAGGATGGCTGAGAAGACACTGACCTCTGTGGAGACGCACTTTCGCACTTAGATAACGAGAGAAGAGCTGTAGGTGTAAGACATGTATCTGCTGCTTCTACGGCCTAAACTGAACACCCTCCTCCCTGTGGTATTTAACTGAGAATGAGAGGGAAAAGCGTACAACCAGCCAAAGAGAAGTAGCTTCCTTTCTGAAGCAGAAAGCCTTTCTGCAATGCTATGTGAAGGGCCTTGTGTTCCAGGTGGGTGAGAAAAAGGTAATGTTACAGAAGGAAAAAATCGCAGTGTGCATGGAGACCGAGCATTGCCCAGGGGAGTTTTACCAACGGCAGCTTTCATTGCGAAAGTTGACAGTTTAGTGGAAGTATTTGAAAGGCCGAATCCTTAGTGTTACTTGGTTAGACCTGTCTCTCTTACACAGAGAGAAGGGCTTGCTTACTGGGTACTGCAGGGAAAGACTAGGTGCAGATATCTCTCCTTAGGTGGATGATCAAAAGAAAGTCAAGTGCATGGGGAGCCCTGTTAAAGGGACAACCGGGCAAATTAAGAAGAGGCACTTTAAAAATGCATTCATCTCAGCGTACACGATAGAATCGTCTAGAGTGAAGGCTGTGTGAAATGTGTATCCTATGAGCTGTTCTCCAAAGGCCATGGGTGAGTCTGATGCATGCTAGATCTCAGAAACTTCACACATTGTATTCATTCACCTTTTGAAACTCTTCGCTCACTTCCAACTAAGGCTACAACCCGTCTGGCAGGCCTACACAATGACCGTTTCCTCACGTTAGTTTATATCTGTAAGAGGGGCAAGGGTGAGTTGGCTAGAAAGCGTTTCCACTGCCTTAAAAGATCTGTATTCCAACCAGAAAACATTTTTGTCTTTTCAAATTGAGAAGAAGGGAAATACAGGCACTGTGTGCTGTCTCTGTCAAAGAGTCATCCATAGAGGGAGCAGTGTGTGAGAATGGTTGTAGAGTTCTGCAATACTCTTCATTTCAGCCAAATGACAAAATGCACTCAGCTTAGTTTCCGAGGGTAACTACAGGCAAATGCATTTTACTTTTTTTGAAAGGCTGGTGTCCTACTGGTAAAATACATGCGCGTTTTCAAGCCAAAATAAGGATGGTTGAGAAGACACCAACCTCTGTGGAGATGGACTATCATGCTTGGATCACGCTAGGAAAGCTGCAGGCATAGGGCTTTGGTCGCTGCTGCTTCTAGGGCCTAACCTGAAGACACTCCTCCCGGTGGTATTTAACTGAGAATGGTAGGGAAAAACCTTCAACCTGCCACAAAGAAGTACCTTCCTTTCTGAAGCAGAAACCCTTTCTTCAAC
>NW_020184829.1:0-2007 GCF_003031525.2 Neophocaena asiaeorientalis asiaeorientalis | reverse complement strand
TTTTTTTTTTTTTTTTTTTTGCTTTACTTTTATTGCTGTGGGAGAGTTGAATCTTTCTGACGCCTCATAGGAGGGAAAGAAAATAAGGAAGCCTATAGACGGATTTCTCCAGACTCTTGCCTGTCTTTTCCCCTTATGATCCAGCTCTATAGCCTTATTGCACATCTATAATGAAACTCAGCCATGAGTATAACTGTATGTTGAATCCCATAAGTACTTCTAATGAATCTATGAACCTGGGGATGGTCTTTGGGACTGATTACACAGCTTCTCTTTAAAACTATCCAATAATCTACAGCAAGATAACTGATAGATACTTTTAGCCGTTTCCTAGCATATTGTGAAAGTTCCCGAGTTTTAGAAACAAACGAACTTATCTTCTGGGATTAAGTGGGGGGGGATGATAAAAACATAGCAACATAGCCCAGGCCACAATTTAAACAAATATTTACTAAAATGAATAACAAAGAAGATGTGGAAAATCTCTAAAGTAAATATTTGTATGTTTATTAATTTTTTTATCAATTATAAATGCTTTTATAATAATTTTCTTTCTGAGATTTAAAATATTAGTACCATATGTCAATGATTAATATAAAAATGGTCATAACAGGCCTTAGATTTCCTAACTCTAATAGGGTGTATCTGATACTTTTCCAAAGATGAAGTTATAACTCTGTGGAACTTGTATATTAAAGAGTTGAATATCAATAGGGAATTTATTACCACTATACAAGTGATTAAATCGACTTGGTGGCCATGGAGGTATGCCACTCAACTTTCCTTTCAAGGAAAAAACTGCCAAAAGGCCCAGTTAGCTGACAACTTCCAGCTGCAGTGCTTTTTCCATAGTGCTTGAGCTGAAGTCATGCTCTTCTCATGTAGACTCAGCCAATAACTCAGCATAGTCTAGGAACTAGGGTCTGGCTATTTTCTGCATAATGCAAGCCTTCTCTATGGGAAATCTTTGCACTGATGCTCCCCATTGGGCTGAGACTATCTCAGAGCTGTACCACAGTTTGAGGCTCTTATCACCCAATTCTCCCTCTCTCTCCACTCTCCCTTCAGAGGTGTTAGACTTGCATTGCAGTCTGAAGGTTTTTCCTGTCTGTACCTGGGGAGTGTAATATTCCATAGGCATCACCTCCAATAAATCTCTGGCACTTATAAATTCATATTATGTCTGCTTCCCAGAGGACCTGAACTGACATAGCTGGTGTCATAAGTGGTCCAATGAAGCAGGCAGTAAGATGTGCTTTGGGGAGTTCATCACTCACTTCCTGGCTGGCAAGAAGGACCTCATCCTGAGTGGAATGTGTGGCATGGATATACCCTAACACAAAGTAGTAGGCTAATTGTTAAATATTTCACTTAAGGTGACTTAGGACAACCTCCCAGTGTCGGGGAACACACTAGCCAATGAAATGGTTAATGCATTTGGAAGGCATAAAGAACAATGCATATAAGGACAGTGGAATTGGCTGGTTAATATTATCTTGCATGGGTGATCCACAAACAGATAGAGGAAACTAAGGATAGTTAACAAATAGTTAAAAACTAAGTATGAGAGCCAGAATGCCTCTCTATTAGCTTAAAAAGAGATGTATCTCCTTCAGTGATAGCAGACACAGGAGAAGATCAAACTAGGGCTTTACCAGAGAAGAAATTTATGTTAAAGTCACGGACCTAGTTAGAAAAATGTGGAACCCTAAAATATAAAATGAGGACATTTGGTTGGGTCCTGCCAAGGGAATGTTAGAAGAATTTGACTCTTGTGGTATAGTGAAGGTAGCCATAGAAAAAACAAAACCCAAGTCCAATGTAACTTGAAATTGTACCTCAAGAATGACCCATAATTATTTTGTATAAATAATAAAAAATTAACTTAAAAGATTTCAAATCAATGAAAAGAACCATACTCATAAATAACTCAGATATTCAGCTATCAAACATGAAATTTTATAAATATAATAACTATAAGTGGAATATAACCTTTAAAAATTGTGA